>NC_141033.1:187500-217500 GCF_052040795.2 Danio rerio
GCTCCCGCGTCACCTCCTCCAGATGAGCTTTATCATCCTGAATGGGCTTCAGGTAGCGCTCCAACAGCTTCTCCCAGAAATCCTGCTCGTCCTGATGATGACAGAGGAATATCGTTCATTAAACATGTCGAATAATAAGACGCTCCGCTTATCTAATCTGACTGCTGCTTATTTTAAACAGCTGATTTCCGCTTTACTGGAGCTCGTGTTGTAGTGAAAGTGAGAGCAGATGTTTGCATTGAATCATCACCTCTGACAGTTTCTCCACCTGCGGCGCCACCAGCGTCCTCTCGATGCCCCGTTTGACCCGCCGCTCCACCCGCTGTGAGCCGGTCTCGATGCGGTTGGTCTTGACGATGCGCCGCGCCGCTTCATTGAGCGCATACTGCAGTTCCTCCAGCTGCGTCTCGGTCAAGACGTCTTCAGGACCCACTTTATCCTTCAGCTCGTCGTTCAGCGTGTCGGTCAGGATCAGCACCAGCTCCTCGCACAGGTCCTCCTGGTTCTTGTTCCTCAGCGTGTAGCGGATCTGCTCCTGAAGGTTCCTCTTCAGATTGGCGTAGGTCAGCTTCTTCAGGAACTCCCTCTTCACGGGCTCCACCCAGGCTGAGTGTTTGGACACAAATACAGGTGAATAATAGATCAATGCTCAGAGCAGCTCACCAACAGCAGGAGTGGTTTTAGGATGTTAACTCGTCCAGCATACACACTAGTGAGCTCTCAGGGGGATATGACGGCGTCTCTTACCGCTCTCAGGCACAACTTCTTTGGGCTCCACAGTATTATAATCATAATCCTCGTCATCGTCGTCATCATCGTAGTCTGTGTCCTCATAGTCTGTGTCGTCATTGAACGTGTCCATCTTCTTCTCAGAGCTGCTGGAGCTGCTGCTGTAAGATGGAGTCAGAGAAACAGTGTTGAAGAGGTTTTACAGCGTGTGCTAACAGCATGTGCCGCTATAAGACTACACAACAAGCAATTCCCCTGTCTACAGCAGATTTGAAGATTCATTTCAATTCACTTGTATTTGTAGAGCGCTTTCACAATGTAGACTGTGTCAGAGCAGCTTCACATAAAAGATTCACATTGAGCACAGTGTAGTTCAGTATTTAGTGTTTCAGTTCAGCTCAGTGTGGTTTATTAGTCACTGTTGAGGGCCTAAACACTGAGCAGCACATCCATCTGTGCCTAGCTCTACCCATCCCAAACCATGCAAGCTAGTTGCGACAGTGGAGAGGGGAAAAACTTCACCGATTAGCGAGAGTAAAGAAAAAAACCTTGAGGGAAACCAGACTCACTCGGGCACGACCACTTTAATTTCTCCACTGGCCAAACGTCTTGAGCAGAGCTGCAGTCTCAGCGGCGGAGATCTGAGGTAAACTACCGACATCTAGGTAAAGAGGTAAACTATGGCTGCGTCTACAATTACACACTTCCCTACTGTATAGTATGTGGAAACCAGTAGGCGAGCCGAGGGGAATATCTGCATTCATTTATTTTCTTATTCCCTTTATTAACCTGGGGTCACCACAGCGGAATGAACCGCCAACTATTCCAGCACATGTTTTACATAGCAGATGCCCTTCCAGCTGCAACCCAGTACTGGGAAACACCCATACAAACGTAGTCACACTCATATGCATGTGTTTGGACTGTGGGAGAAACCGGAGCACCCGGAGGAAACCCACGCCAACACGGGGAGAACATGCAAACTCCACACAGAAACACCAACTGACCCAGCCGAGACTCAAACCAGAGACCTTCCTGCTGTGAGGCGACAATGCTAAGCCACTGTCAGCGATCCGAATTCATAGTACAGTAAAATCAGTATGTGAGAAGCACCCGGATGACTTCTACTTTGTGTCCCATAATGCACCGCAAGTGACATGACAAACAGTGGATGTAGAACATCCCAATCCCATTCATACTACTGCATTCACACTATATAGAGCACACTTCTCCAACAGTTGTGTGGTAAACTCAACTGCAGAAGCTCCTGAAGTATTTATCGAGACTCAAGTAGTAGAAGTGATTTCAGACACAGCCTATATCTGCTTCTGCTTTCAGGATGACACTAAATGTCAGGTAAACTGGTGTTCAAACCCACACTGAGAGCACTTAACTCTGAATAAAGCACACATCCAGCAGTTATTGATCATTATTGTAGTGCTCATGCTGTAATTCATCATCGCAGAAACAGAAACGGACTCTCTCACCTTCTCTCAGACTCTGAGTCTCTCTCCTTGTTGTCCTTGTTGAGGTTCTCCTTGCTCTGGTCCTTCTTGTTCTCCATGTTTTTCTCCTGGACGTGTCTGCTGATCTCCACACTGCTGTGTTCTGGAGCTGCGCTCAGAGTCGCCGGCTCTTCAGGCTCCGCTTTAGCTGCGGTGGCGGCGGTGGGATTGACGGCCTGCTGCATTTGCTGAAGGAGGAGGTTCTCGGTCTCCTGCGTGACCTGGATCTTGACATCCCAGCAGCACATCCTGCAGTCTCGGTTGCACACCACACCCACCTGCTTTTTCTGCTCCTTGCCTTTGGTGGACTCCCGCGTGCCCCAGGACACGATGTGCATGTTGACCAGCGAGTATATGGTGAGCAGGAGATACCCGCTGGGGATGCAGATGAAGTACATCAGGCCGTAGATGATCAGCGTGCACTCCTGCGGGTGGAGCACCGCCGTCACCATGTACAGGATAGCGCCGGACACCAGGAACAGGCCGGTGGGGGTTATGAATGTGCCCTGGATCACCATGTCACCTAGCGTGAGGAGATGCAGTGTCACGAGCACATATTCCACACAGCTCAAATATAAACGAAGAATAGTTACCGATGATGGCGAAGAAGGACGCCGTCATCAGGAAGGCGTAAATGACGCTGAGAATGGCGGCGATGGTGATTTGTAGGTTGGGTTTGGCCAGGAAACAGATGAGCATGTAAAACACTGGAGGGATGACAGCGATTATGATGGAGAGAGTGCCGGACACGCCAAACACAAACTGGAACGCTCCTGAGATGAAGGAAGAGGAAAGACGCAGCATCGGTTTATTCTGTACTCGAGTACACAGGATCATAGTTATCAAACACAATCATGGTTTAATTTAAACAAGTGATTGAATCTCTTAGATCTTAGATGAGTTTAAAGACGTCCATCTGGGGAAATCCACAAGTTGTTCCAGATTTCCCGAAGATCTGCTTGATGGGTATCGTGAGGACTCATGAACCACAAATGCATGGCGGACACATTCTCCAACCTTTTCTTTTGGTCTTGTGTAACACATATCTGTGATGCTTTACAACATCAACACTGAAGGTCTAGCATGCTTCATTTAAATATATATATATATCTTTATAAAAGACAATAAAAAATTGTCACAAAACAAGAGCCGGCTTAGGAAGGTAACATTGACAAAACAATCCATCAAATGTGAAATGATTCTCCAGCTCAGCCTGATTAACTAATAAACTAAGATAATAAAATCTGTTCTTACTGAGAGTTTCTGTCTTGTTTCTAGTCCAAATCTCTAAAAAAATCCTTTAATTCATGAAGCATTTATAGATAAGCAAAAGGTGTAGTCTTGTTTTCAGAAATAATCTTAGGTGTGTTTTCCTTAAAGCAAGCAAAATGATCTTGTTTTCTCTTTGAATTAAGTGTATTTGACTTATCTCGACAGATTATTTTGCTTTATTTTGACTCTTTATTTCCGAAAGCAAGACTATATCTATAGAAAATGCTTCTTGATTAAATTAAATATACAGTTGAAGTCAGAAAATATTTCCTAAATGATGTTTAACAGAGCAAGGAAATGTTCACAGTATGTCTGATAATATTTTTTCCCCTGGAGAAAGTCTGATTTGTTTTATTTCGGCTGGAATAATTTTTTAAAAGCCTATTTAAGGTCTAAATTATTCGCCCCTTTAAGCTATTTGTGTTTATGATAGTCTCCAGAATAAACCACTGTTATACAATGACTTGCCTAATTACCCTAACTTTACCCTAATTACCCTAGTGAAGCCTTTACATGTCACTGTAAGCTGTATAGAAAGTGTCTTATTTACTGTCATCATAGTGAAGAGGAAACACATCAGCAGTCAGATATGAGTTATTAACACTGTTATGTGCAGAGATGTGCTGGAGAAATCTGCTCTCCATTAAACAGAAACTGGGGAAAAATAAACAGCGGGGTGAATAATTCTGACTTCAGCTGTATATTTATATATATATTTGGGCTGGAAACACAAGAAAACTGTAAGTAAGAACATCTTTAGCTGTTTTCAGGAGCGAGTATGACTGAATACAGCTCTGCCTTGACTCAGCGGTTGTTGATGTACCTGCGATCATGAGCGTGACAGACGCGGGTCCCAGGATGGAGGAGGCCACGGTGAAGATCTGATAGAGGATGTAGAGCATGGATATGGAGGTGTTCCTCTTGACCGTCTCCTTCCCGCTGTGCAGCAGGTCCAGGGTGTTGGCCAGGGTTGACGGACCCCAGCGTCGCCTCTGGTTGTAAAACTCCTTGAACTCCTGCGGAGAGTTGGTGTAGGCGTCCGAGGCGGCGTTATACTCCACCCGCCAGCCCTGCTGCAGGAGGAGAGTGCACAGCCAGCGGTCCTCCCCTACACACACACACACACACACACACACACACACAGCTGAAGCTTACAGGATCCACAGCTTTAACACTCAATCAGCATTGCAGAAAACAGGCAGTCTTCGTCTTTCAGGTCAAAATGAGCCGCCTTCACTAAACCTCTAAAAACAAAAAGCAGATGCACTGCACAAAAAGTGTTTTTACTTGGAGTTTTTGTCTTGTTCTAGTCCAAATACCTAAAAATAACCAGTTAAAGGTATTGTCTAGTCTTCATTTTGATTCATTATTTCTGAAAACAGTTGTATTGAAAGGTAATTAATTCTACTTATCAATTATTTCAGGTATTTGGGCTAGAAACAAGACAAAAACTACAAACAAAGAAAGGAAAAACTCAAAAACAAGACATGTTTCCGCTAATAATGTTTTGTTTCTTCCTTTATTATTCGTGCATGTACCAGTAGGTGACTCATGTGAGTAATGACACAACTGAACCATGAATGACTATATAATCATCAAGCAGCAGTTATAAGGTGTTGTAATAATGCCAATATACTTTTTATTTCATTTTAAACTTCACGGTTGTAATCCTGATAAACTTCCCTGTTCTTTTATTAAGTATCACTAATCTGATTACTCTGACGTAACTGTAATGAATTACTGTTAGCAGGTTTTTTATCCTGCTTACGTGACGCCGTAACATGTATTGAGTTCCTCCCGGAGCCGCTGGTGTGTTTACCTTGATCGTACTGCACATACTCAGATGCGCGAGTAGCTTTAGTTGTGTATCTCTTCAGTACGTTGTCGTCCATCAGTGCAGATCCTCTGAACAGACTGAAGCATCCGGGACTGCAGAGAACCGAACCGAACACGTGCTCTGCTGTTTTCTGGAGCCAGTGGCCCACCGCATACTCAAACTTCTGATACCACACCATCGGTCCTGAAACATCACATTCACAACATTACATCTGATCACTTTCACAACATCACATCTGATCACATTCACAACATCTGATCACATTCACAACATCTGATCACATTCACAACATCACATCTGATCACATTCACAACATCTGATCACATTCACAACATCACATCTGATCACATTCACAACATTACATCTGATCACATTCACAACATCACATCTGATCACATTCACAACATCACATCTGATCACATTCACAACATCACATCTGATCACATTCACAACATCTGATCACATTCACAACATCTGATCACATTCACAACATCACATCTGATCACATTCACAACATCACATCTGATCACATTCACAACATCACATCTGATCACATTCACAACATCTGATCACATTCACAACATTACATCTGATCACATTCACAACATCACATCTGATCACATTCACAACATTACATCTGATCACATTCACAACATCACATCTGATCACATTCACAACATCACATCTGATCACATTCACAACATCACATCTGATCACATTCACAACATCACATCTGATCACATTCACAACATTACATCTGATCACATTCACAACATCTGATCACATTCACATCACATCTGATCACATTCACAACATCACATCTGATCACATTCACAACATCACATCTGATCACATTCACAACATCACATCGGATCACATTCACAACATCTGATCACATTCACATCACATCTGATCACATTCACAACATCTGATCACATTCACAACATCACATCTGATCACAATCACATCTGACTGTAGTCTGAGTGTAGTCCAGTGTTGTTTCTATATTGAGTCTTATACATTATAATCAAACTACTCATATCAGCTACTTTTATTATATCAAATGCCTCAGAGGAGGTTTATTTCCAGCTTAATCTTCCTGATAGCTGAGCCCAGTTATCATCACACTGTAAAATGTGACTGTCATGTTTTGCTGAGATTAGCTATCTTGAGGATGCATCGTCCCAGTATGGGTGGTGTGGTGTGGTTTAATGCCATTGGACTTTGCTTTGTGATCAGGGTTTGAACAGCAGGTCTATAAACATGCGCATCATTATCTGCTGTGTAATCAGTCTCTTTTTATTTCTTCCTTTAAGACATTACTGTGAAATACTGTTACACAACAGGGAGACACTGCACTTGAAGAGGAAACTTTCATAATAATAATAATAATAATAATGTGAAATTAACTGCATGCTTATGACAGCTGTTATGAAGTGTCATTAGCTCAGTTATGTCATTTAAATGCAAAGATGACATGGTTTGAGGTGTCTGTGTTATGACAACCTGACACTATCAGGACAACATAACCTGTCATAAATCAGTCATAAACATGATTAATATTTACCTTGGCCCTAACTGCAGTGGCACGAGTTGAATTTGTCAAGAAATGAAGAGTTTCACATGCAAAAACCTTTAAAAAACATCTGAAATCACACAGTTATAATGACCTCATGACAATCATGTTAATGACAGGTTTATGACAAGTTATGCTATCCTGAAAATGTCAAGTTGCCATGCTAAAGACATTACTGACAATGTCATCTTTCCATTTGAAATGACATAACTGACCTAATGACACTTAATAACAGTTGTTATAAGCATGCATAAAATCTCAATCACATACATAAATCATGATTATAAAGGTGTCATGACGGTCTCATGAACACCTCTTCAGGTACAGTGTTTCCCATAACAGCAACATGAATGTGAAATATTATGTTCTTTCTCAGAGTCTGTGTTTTGTTTCTAGTACAAACATCAAAACTCAGTCAAAATCAAGTCAAAATTAGTGAGTTTTTCCTTAAAACAAGCAACATAATCTAGTAATAATAATAATAATAAATAAACTAATAATAATGTTGGAGGAAAACTAATCTAGTTTTTCATTTTGACATAAGATAATTTTACTTCCTCCATTCTCAGATTATTTATCTTATTTTAAGGAGAAGCTCTCTTCATTTTGACTCATTATTTCTGGACACATTTATTACTTGTCTAGAAAATGCTTCTTGATTTAGAAATGTTTAGATATTTGGACTAGAAACATGACAGTAAATGCATGATCTTACCCATTCCAGTAGGATGAATGCGCCCGCAAGCTGCGCCCACGTTGTCGTACATCCTCAATCGGTCCACCAGCAGAATCAGAGCCTTCGGGTGGAAGTCTGTGTCTCCGTCCAGAGCCATGATGTATGTGTTGTCGTCAGATATATGCCTCCTTTTACTGTCATTATCCAGACCGGGCAGTAAATACGTCTCACTATCCAGCGAAACAAGACTGGCACGGCAGGGATTGTTTTGTCTCTGTAAGAACACACCACATGCAAACACTATATGTGTAACGGTAAATATGATCTCCAAATGCAGAACTACACTACATTACATCAGCAATAATTCATATCAGCAGTAATCTGAGTGTGTGGAAACTAAAGTGCATTAACAAATGTTGTGTAAGACTGAAGGGGATATTCTGAAATAACCACCGGCTGGATGCACATTATCCTGATTATTACAAACTATTAGACATAAAATATTGATCTGACCTGCTAAAAAATTCTAGCTCTTTATTATTATTATTATTATTAGTAGTAGTAGCAGTATTATCTTTAATTATTATTAATATTATTATTATTATTATTATTATTATTATCTTTAATTATTATTAATAATATTATTATTATTATTATGGTCTTTAATTAGTGTTACTATTTTTATTATTATTATTATTATTATTATTATGGTCTTTAATTATTGTTACTATTATTATTATTATTATTATATTTAATTATTATTATTATTATTATTATTATTATTGTCAATAATAAAAATAATAATTATTATTATTATTGTCTTTAATTATTATTATTATTATTATTGTCTTTAATAATAATTATTATTATTATTATCATCATTATTATTATTATTATTGTCTTTAATTATTGTTACTATTATTTTATTATTATTATTATTATTATCTTTAATTATTATTATAATTATAATTATTATTATGGTCTTTAATTATTGTTACTATTATTATTTATTATTATTGTCTTTATTATTATTATTATTGTCTTTAATTATTATTACTATTATTATTATTATTATTATACTGTATATAAAAACAGATGTCTAAACAAATGTATACTTGGCCTTTAAATATAGTTTTCTGGTGATTTTCACTCCTTCCTTTATCCTCACAGTAAGCCGCTCTGGATAAAAGTATATACTGAAGGAGTGAATGTAAATGGTTGTTTGAATAACTAAATCTCCTCATGATCAATAATAATGATTAAGCTTGTTCACTGTTAGACATAATGATCACTTACGGTTATTTTCTGAGGGTTTTTGACGTTGTATCCTTTCCAGCCGAGCAGGTAATACAGGTACATGATCTGCAGATGCACAGGTGTTCAGTTTGGTTCAGATCAACATCATGAGGGGTTGTAAATAAAGGAGTAAGACTGTGAGGTTCACCTGTGACCATCTCTTCTTGTTTCGAATCAGCTGTTTGTCTTTCAGGTGGACGTAAAGCATGTTTCCCTCGGGCATGACGAACACAAGTCGACCTCCGTACGGCGTCTCAATGATAGACACCTCATCGGGCTCCTTATTGGTGAACACCCTAGAGTGCAGGAACAGATGATTTAGGATCAGTTGCTCATTATTATCCCCTTATGACTGTCATTTGTTGATGATAGACAGTTCTGCCTCACCTGTACACCTCCATCACAACATGTATGAGGTCTTCAACATAGGTGTTGACAAACTTTGTCCCAGAGTCCTTTTCTATCATGAAGGCGTCGTCAACGTAGATATGGCACTCAAAGTCAAAGCAATCCTTGTGTTCCTCCTTTGGATCCCCTCGATATCTGTCCAATCTGAAACCAATAAGGAAAGCCAAACCTGGGTTTCTGACCGGCTCAGACTGTGGCACTTCAAAAAAGTAGATTGCAAATATCTGTAACCCAACATGCTACCCATCAGACTGTGCTACCAGTGTAATCCGGGGTGATGTGAGGATGTAATATCTCCAAAACTATAACCTCAACCTTAAGGCAGCAGTAATGAAACCTACAATAATGTCTCTAAAACTATATCAGTGCTGGAAAAACCTTTAACTAGGTGAATTCTGTTGTTGTGGCTTCTAGATAAGCCTCCTGTGGAACCGTGGACATGGAGAACAGTCAAGGTCCCTTTCAAGTCAAGTCTGTTCACTCAGCGGTCAGATTGGCAATGCCCTCAGACAGCTCATCCAAGACTAAAGCCCTGTCTAAATCAATAGGGGAATCTAGAGATCTGAAATCTTGTTGCACTTTCCCCATTCATAGTCCAGCTAGTGAACTGTACATCTCTGTATGGAACAGTGCCATCTGCTTTGCTGGTAACAGGCAACTGCATTAGGTGCTGGCGGTGAGAGAAAGTTGCATATTGTTGCGTACTCTAAACCAATACAACAATTACATCTGAGCTGTAATGCATTTATAAGACTTGACCATGACTGACATACCTGAACATTGAAGTCAAGATTTTCAGCATCTCATCATAAGTTTCATGCCACATCGTTGCACAAAGGTAAATGACACAGTTTTCCAGTTCAGCATCGTTATTACTTAAGAGAAAGCAGAAGGACACAGTTAGACCATCAGCTACATCATACCATCACTGTTCAACAGATCTCTCCCGCTTCATTTATCACTGAAAATGTCTTTGTTATATGCATGAAAGCACGTACCTCTCCCGGTTCGCCGTGCGAATGACCTTCATTTTGGTGTTGAGTAGCATTGAGATGTCAATGAAGGCGGACTCGTACAGGCGGCGTACGAACAGCAGCGATGTGCGCTCGATCCTCTGCACCTTGATTTTCCAGATGTAATACGTGCAGGAGACGAGCGCCAGCCACATGCACACCCCCTCCAGCGCCAGCATCGAGAACGGCCACATCTCGTACGGATTATTGAGCGAAGTCTTGCAGATGCTGTAGGAGATCTCCAGCATCACAACCGGCGTGGTGTTGACATCGCTGAGAGATTTAAGTTCGTAGCAAAATGGCCAGAAGTCATTGGTGATGTTTCCTTTGATTATGGCGGCGATTTCAGGTGAAGGGTTGAACTGTGCAGACTGAGTCACGAACAGGATGATGCCCAGAATCAGAGTTGCTGGACCGATCAATGACACCGGCAGAGCAAAGCCGAATTTCATTGCGTGGATCTTACAGGCCACGACTCCAAACCAGTGGCACGCAGCCGAGCAGAAGGCCTGCAGGAAAAACAGGCCCAGAGCGATCTCCTGCGTGGCTTGGCTGGCTTTGGTGTAAGCGTCCCATTCGAATTGATTATTTGCAATAACAAAGAAATACAGGAAGTACACGGCCAGAGTCACGACTATACGGATGAAGCTGGTGAACACATAAGCAGTGTCTCTAAATGTGTCCAGCTCACTGAGCATCTCCTGGATGTTGGTGCTGGCCTGAAAAGGGTTCTCCCACCAGTTCAGGGAAACCAGCAGAGACGCAAATATAGCAATGCCGACATACACGTAGGTCATATAATCATCCACATTCTCAAGGCGATCAGAGAAATGTTTGATATAAGTTTTCTCTCTCACGTAGTAGTCGATGCCAAGCAGAAAGTATCCGCTGACCACTAGAATGAGGGAGCAGATGGGGTAGAGGATCATCCATCTGCGTGTCTGCAGGCGGAAGGCGATCTGGAGCACGGCTGAAAAGATGCAGATCCCGCCCGGGATGCACAGGTTTGTGAGGATGTCAAGGTTTGGCATCACAATGAGCACCAGCATTGCGGTCCCGAGCGCCACCAGAGCCTCAATCCCACACACCTGAGGAGGCATGAGCAGCGGGAGATGTTTAGAGATGTTACACTTACATTTACTGCTTGTGTCATGATTGTGTTTAATAACTAGAGCGGCTGAACCATGGAAACCCATAAAATAACAGAACACATGTAATTATTAGAAGATAATACAAAGAACTGCCCAGCCTGTAGTTTTCCAGTGAAACTGGGTTGTTTTTATTCCCCTGGTTAAAGGTTTAACATATTGCATGAATTATTCTTAGAAACTAAACATTTGAGTGTATAGTGTATAGTGTGTATTTCAGGACGCAACTGATTTCCATTGTGACAGATTGGTGGGATTCTCCAGGTTGGCTGCTAAATATTAACTAAAACAGTAAAGCATCCTACAGAAGAACGTCCCGCAGCTACAGTTTAATCAGGAATATCTTTCAAGTTTATTTTACATTTTTAAAATATTTATTAACTTATAATGACTCCCTCTAGTCTGGGGTTCACTTCAGTCTGAACATGTGTTTGGTCATGTTGGTCTAGTTTTGATTGGCCATTGCAGTAGTTTTGTTCTGTTAACCCTGTTATCACAGCTCCACCGCGATGTGCTCTAGACTGCTTTAACTCAAGATCTAAAGCGTGTCTGCTTAACTTTACCCTGAGTCTGCGTCATCTTACCATTCACTATTAAGACTGACTGGTTACTGACCACCACAACAACAAAATGTGCATTACAGGAGTGTGTCAACTCACGATTCCCAGTGTTCTCGGGTTTGGAGCCACGTAACTCTTGAAGACACACTTCCACAAGGCCTTGAGGAACATCAGGAGGTTTGGGGTCACCAGAACACACATCAGCAGCAGCCCGTAGAACTGCTGCTCCACTTCATCTCTCAGAGACTTCGGACCAGCCAGAGTGGTCAGAACCAGCAGAGAGCCCTGCAGGACAGATATAATATATGAGACAGCTCACACAAAGATGTACTGAGCATCTGATCACTCGCATGTGGTTCCTTCATGAGTTTGTTTGGTCTCACTTTATTTCAGTCAAAGATTTGTGGATGATATTTGAAAGCAACAGTCATTTGAAGGCCACATTTCAAGCACACGGCAAAGTGTGCTTTTATTACTTAATTTTTGTTTAAAATTGAAGCATTTTCTAAAATATAGTTTTGTTTTCAGACATAATATGTCAAAAATAAGCAGATCTTCCCTTAAAATAAGCAAAATAATGACAATGACGGAAGCAGTGTAATGTTCTGGTAACACTTTACAATAAGCTTGTATTAGTTATTGTTATTTAATGCACTTATTAACATGAACATACAATGAACAACACAGTATTACAGTATTTTGTACGTTAATGAAAATACAGGAGTTGATTTAATTTCAAGTAAACTTATTGTGCTTTAACTAATGTCAACAATCCTGAATTTAGATATTAATAAAGCATTAGGAAACATTTAACTATGATTAATAAATGCTGTACTAGTATTGTTCATTATTAGTTCATGTTACTAAATATATTCACTTATGAAACCTTATTGCAAAGCGAAGATTTCTTTTTTTCTCTTCCCCTGTTGTCAGATTATTCTGCTTGTTTTAATGAAGACTCTCTTTATTTCTCCTCATAATTTCTAAAAACAGCACTACATGTTGTGCTCATCTAGAAAATGCTTCTTGATTTAAGAGTGTGTAGAAATGTGGACTAGAATCCAGACACAAACTCTGAGTAAGGGCAGCAGTTATTTGCATTGTGCATTAGTATGATTAGAGAAATGTTGGTGCCGCTGTGTGTGAATCAGGCTGTGAGTAATGAGGGTGCGGTGCTGTTATTGTGTTTGATAAGTGTTTATGGTCCGGCAGTGTTCCTGTCTGTCTGACCTTGCTGACGACGCCGCTGACCAGCACCGCCAGACCCACCAGCACCGCCACCAGATTCTGCAGGATCCGGAAACACACTTGCTTCTTCTCCTTCTCCGCCCCGATGGGGTTCAGCTGGAACGGGTCCCATGTGTCCCTGTACACACCATCACAATCAGAACCCTCACACACTCCTTCAGTTCTGCCCTCATGCTTACACAACAGCGTGTGGCTCAACAGTCATGTTGATGGGTGTAAACTGATATCTGCAGCACAGCTTACATAACATCACCATTACCTGACACTGAAGACCGACATGGAGCTACACAGATCAGGAGAACATGATTTATTTCACTTCAGCTCAGCCCCTTTATCTGTCACGGGCTATTCCAGCATATGCTTTACACAGCGGATGCCCTTCCAGCTGCAACACAGTACTGGGAAACACCCATACACACGCATACACTACGGCCAGTGTAGTTGATCAGTTCCCCTATAGCGCATGTGTTTGGACTGTGTTGGAAACCGGAGCACCCGGAGAAAACCCACACCAACACGGGGAGAACATGCAAACTCCACACAGAAACACCAACTGACCCAGCCGAGACTCAAACCAGAGACCTTCTTGTTACAGTGCTGACCACTGAGCTACCATGTCGCCCTCAAGTGAAACTGACAATGAAAATCTCTCTGTAATACTGGATTTTGATTGGTCATTAATGAAATTTCAAGATATGTTATTCTCAGATAAACTAATAAATTAATAACTCGGGTTCAGTATGGGTATAACAATCACATGATCATTTGTAAATATGTATATATATATAGTTTAAACGCTTAGTGTTATAACAATCAGGAACCAGCACAACTGCTTCATATTATTCTCACTCTGAATAACAGCATCTGCTAAATGTGTAAATGGTAAATATTTCTGTTTTCAACACAGATGATAACTAAAAATGTTTCTTGATGATCAAATGAGCACATTAGTCAGGTCTGTTAAGGATCTTGTGAGACTGAAGCAAGGTTATAATACTAAACTCAAACTAAACCACACAATTATACAGATTTGCTTGATACTTGAACTGAAACAATGACTACTGGATTCAGATATCTGCTGTGGGAACATTTCTCAACCTAAAACTGTAACTAAAACTGAAATAAATTAAAAGAAAATCACCAAATTATTAAAATGTCTTTCAATAATTCAATAGTTTGAGATTTAATAGACTCTATAGTCACTCATTACTAAAATAATAACAGCAATATCCGCTTTTCATGACAGAAATATGTTTAAGGTTACAATAAAACAGATTTCTAATACATATCATTACATAATACATGTTCATTAACACATATCTTAAACTAGAATATTTCATCATTATATTTGATCAGAAATGCATCCACATCCAACAGAGAAATACATTTAGATATAAATTCACAATATAATCAATTTTATTTAGCTAATCTGCTTCCTGTAATAACAGATTATGTGTTTAGATTAATTATATTGTAGTTTTTATCACATAAACATTTTTTCACTTAAATCAAGAAGCATTTTTAGACAAGCAGAAAATACAGTTGTGTTCAGAAATAATGAGCCAAAATGAAGTGTTTTCATTAAACAAGCAACATAATCAGACTATGGAGTAAATTAAACACGATTATTCTGCTTGATTAATGAGAAACTCTCTTCATTTTACCTCATTATTTCTGTAAACAACACTGTATGTATTACTTGTCTAGAAAATGCTTCTCAATTCAAGAGTTTTTAGATATTTGGACTAGAAACAAGACCCACACTCAGATTAAGAACAGCATTATCTGCAGTCTTGACTGAGTTAGTGTGTGTTTTACCTGTGTCGTCCTTCCCTCTTCTGCCCCCGCTGCTTCAGCTCCTCCATCTCTCCTCCATTCACTGCGGTATGAGCTCTCACACACACACACACTGCACTTAAATCTCAACTCACACACTCCTCCATAAAAGAGTTCAAAGATCTGCAGCTTCATCTCCACATCCTTATTACAACCCTGATCGGAAAACTGCGTTTATGACTCCAGCCAAAGTTCAGCCCATCATAACATTCAGAATATATCAGTGTTAACCGGCCGCGCAGGCCTCACGTTCGCTTTTAAACACACATTATGTCAAGTTACACTGCAGAAAACCTGCTCGTACTCAGAGTTTTGTCTTGTTCATAGTCTAAATATCTACAAACTCTTAAATCAAGAAGCTTTTTCTAGACAAGCACAAAATATAGTGTTGTTTACAGAAATAATGAGACAAAATGAAGAGAGATTCTCAATACAACAAGCAGTATAATCTGATAACAGGGGAAGAAAGACAATATTATGTCAAAAACAATATTATTTTGCTTATTTTGAGGAAAAACTCATTTAATTTAGACCCATTATTGCTCATTGTTTTCTAGAAAATGCTTCTTGATTTAAGATTTTGTTGTCTTGTTTCTAGTCCAAATGTATTAGAGAAACATGTTTTACAGTGTAATATTAAAAATAATTCAGTTTACATAATCTCTCAAAAATGTAAACGTATAGTGACATTAATGGCCTGAATATACTCTAATATTTCAGTATTATACAAGAGGCAGATGGGCTGAGTTATATTAATTTATTTTTACCTGTTCAGTAAGGATGCAGGTTTATTTTGATCAAATATTATTATAAATTAAAATATGTGTTTGCTGTTGTGATTTATTTAAACCTTTAACATATTTCTGTCATGCAAAGCCGACTTTCGGGATCATTACTGTGGTATGGAGTGACTACAGAGTCCAGGCCATAACCAGCTGCTACAGGCCTGCAGTCTATAACTGTTTACATTTTTACTTTATTCACATTAAAGCTTTCAGCATGAGGTGATTTTATTTATTTTAGTTACAGTTTAAATTAAGAAATATCCTCACATGTGCAGATTATTCTGCTTGTTTTAAGGAAAAACACTTCACTTTGACCCATTATTTGTGAAAACAGCACTATACTTTGCGCTTGTCCAGAAAATGCTTCTTGGTTTGAGAGCTTTTAGATATTTGAACTAGAATAAAGACACAAACTAAGGCACTTTAGTCAGTGTAACAGAATCACAAACACGCTTTACACCAAGGATAAATGCATTTATTTTTTAAATTCTATCCAAACCTGATCTGCACACAAACACATGCTTGATATTAAAGAGATAGCTCTGCAGAAGATGTATTTACTTTCTATTAAATGGTTTTAAATTTATGAGTTTCTTCTGTTGAACACAAATTAAGATATTTAAAGAATGCAGAAAACCGGTAACCATTGACTTTCAAAGTTGAAAAAAAAAACAAAGACTTCAATGGTTACCAGCTTTCAGCATTCCTCAAAACATCCCCTTTAGTGTTTAACAGAAGAAAGAAACTCATAACTCATAATACAACTGAATGAATGAATATAATGAATGAAGATGAACAGCACACACTGCTCCTGTCTCAGGCTTTCAGTATTATACTGAGCTCAAGGGTGGAGAAGATCGGAGGGTTTATTACTAATATAAGCATATGAGGAAGAAAAGTGACGCACGATACTTTATTACACAGTAAATGAAACTGGGAACAGATAAAGAAGTCACATGATGCACAAACCCCGCATGTTTACATCTGTTATATCATTCAATTCATCCAGCAAAAGGAATGCACAGTTCAGTTCAAGTGCAGAGTAAATCACTGTTCAGTACTGCTCTCCTCATTACAAGCTGTGCTTCACTCTTCACGCATCACAGCAATGACCAATCAGCATTTCCCTCCAGCTCAGTCCCTTTATTCATCAGGGGTCGCCACAGCGGAATGAACTGCCAACTATTCCAGCATATGTTTTAAACAGCCAATGCCCTTCCAGCTGCAACACAGTACTGGGAAACACCAACTTTGCATTAAACTTAAATTGAATCATAATAATATAATAAATATAATAATATAATATAATATAATAAATATAATATAATTAATATAATATAATAATATATAATATAATATAATAAATAATATAATAAATATAAAATAATAACATGATATAATATAATATAATAATATAATATAATAAATATAATATAATAATATAAAATAATATAATATAATAATATAATATAATTAATAATATAATATAATATAATATAATATAATATAATATAATATAATATAATATAATATAACATATTAAATTTATGTTGCCATTGTGCAGGTAAAGCTCCCTCCTCTGACCTGTAAAGGTGCTCTAGTGACAGACAGTAGGCCATGGTCTTTAGCCTCGCTGTTACAGCAGCCGACTCCCATGTGAAGGTGGCGGATTCAGTCTCAGCTCAGAGTGGGTTGGGTGGTGTAGGACCGGTGGGGATACATCATGACATATTGAATGTTGATGGCCTGCTCCTCCGCTGAGCACAGACTGGTTAAACAGGCCGAACAGCCTGAGATTCAGAGCAAACACACCTTGATTTATTCAGCTCTGCTCCTCAGTACTGAGAGATTCTGCATTTATTCCTGCTCTGTTCAATAATCAGCTGCTCTTTGACCCGCTGAAACGCCACAGATCCTGCAGAGTCCAGTCAGAGATCAGCTTGAGCAACAACAACAACTGAACACACAAACATTCACCACATGATGAAGACAGCAAACAGACTAGCAGAGACAGAATGACACAATACTGACACGCACACAGGGGAAACACAACACAGAGAATCACAGGTAAACACAAACAACTGAATAAACTGAATTCAGTGCGCTGAGGCCCTCTAGCGGCAACTGTCAGACCTGCAGCACTGACTAATGATGATAATATTAATCATTATAATGATAATAATGATAAGATAATAATGACAATAATAATAATAATAGCACACTGTAAAACACAACAGTCAACTTTATCAAATGAAATAAGTGTTGTTAACTCAAAATTGACTGAAACGTTAATTCTACTCATTTAAAAAGAGTTTTACTTCTCAATCCTTCAGCTCAAATGGAGTAAGTTCACAGAACTTATATAGATTAGTGGTTTGAGTTGCGTTGCAATAATAATAATAATAATAGTAATAAAAAATTATACTAGTAGTAATACTATATCAGTAATAATAATAATAGTAATTATAATGATAACAATAATAATACTATTAGTAACAATAATAATATTTAATAATATTAGTTAGTAATAATAATAATAATATTAATTAAAAAAAAATAATAATAATAATCAGGGGTGGATTTATCCAATAATCAAGGATTTGTAAGGGGTATATAAGCAGTAAAAGTAATTTAGTCTTTTGTGTTGACATTAGTTTATTTCTCTTCCTCTATTGGCAGATTATTTTGCTCATTTTAATAAAAACTCACTTCATTCATTTTCTTTTCAGCTGAGTCCATTTATTAGTCAGGGGTCGCCACAGTGGAATGAACCGCCAATTTATCCAGCATATGTTTAAGCAGCAGATGCCCTTCCTGCCACAACCCAACACTGGGAAACACCCATACAGACACACACACACACACACACTCATACACTGTGGAGAAACTGGAGCACCCAGAGGAAACCACGCCAACACGGGGTGAACATGCAAACTCCACACAGAATGCCAACTGACCCAGCCAGGACTCGAACCAGAGACCTTCTTGCTGTGAGGCGATCGTGCTACCCACTGCTCAGTGTTGGAGTGTTTTCTAGCTGCACTGATAGTTTGTCCACTGTAACAGACAGATGAGCGCTGGGCTCTGTATCTGTAATGGAGCCTCTTTTTGTGTGTTTCCTGCTGGTTTCTGTGGTTACCGGTGTGTGTGTGTATGTGTGTGTGTGTGTGTGTGTGTGTGTGTGTGTGTGTATGTGTGTGTGTATGTGTGTGTGTATGTGTGTGTGTATGTGTGTGTGTGTGTGTGTGTGTCTCAGTGTCAGGTTTCCTTCCTCCTTATCGCTCCTCATTTGTGCGCTGTGATTTCTTAAGTTCCTTATCGGTGAGTGATTGATGGTCTCAGCAGCAGGTTCTTCTTGTTGTTTAGTGTACATACAGGATTACATCTTCATATCTCACACACTGCTGATCATCCCTCATGGTAAAGAGCATTCATTAGCAGATATCTAATAATCAACTGAAGGCCGAGTGATGGGTGTGCTGTGTCTGAGCTCTTCTTGAAGACACTCTCACACACACACACACATGTAAATCTGTCACAGCAACATTAATGATGCACAGACCCTCACACACAGTTTAGGAGCGTTTACTCTTATTGACTAAACACTCAGTTGTGTGCATACATGTTTATCCACATTTTCAACAGTTATGCACATCACAGTGTTTCCATCAAGCATTTTTAATGTGATATTGGAAAATGTGATGAAATATTGGTAGGGAAAGCCAGATCTGCTCAGCTCAGCTCATCTGCTCCAGCTCGTTTGTGTTCATATTTTCCTTGTTCCTCATTGCAGGGTTAACTGATGATCTGTACATTCTGCCTTCAGGCTCTTCAGTTTACAGTTGTGTTTGTCTGAAATCTGGAACTGAAAGAATGAAACCAAAAGAATGCATTTCTATAGTTTACATCCAAACTGAAGGTATACTCATTTATAATCAATTTAGTCACTTTAACTATTATGAACAGATTTAAATGAATCATTTGGTACCATGCATTATGTACGTACACTACCGGGCAAAAGATTGGGCTCAATATGATTAAATGTGTTAAAATCAGCTTCTCCTGCTCAACAAAGCCGCTTTTATTAATCATAAATACAGTACAAAGTGTAAAAATGTGAAATGTCAATGCATTATAAAATAACTGTTCAACAGGAGTTCATCAGTTCATTTAATCATTTATTACAGGGATTTTAAAGGGGAATTTTCAGCTTCATTACTGCAGTCACATGATCCTTCAGAAATCACTCTAATATTAGTTATTATCTATTATTATTATTATTATTATTATTAGTAGTAGTAGTAGTAGTGGTATTGTTATTATTATTATTAATAATATTATTGTTATTATTATTTTATTATGATTAAAGTTATTATTGTTATTATTATTACTAATGTTAATAGTTATTAAAGCAATAATGACTGGAGTAATAATTTCATTTGAATCTACATACAATAAGAAAGCAGTTATTTACAATTTTAATAAACATTTTACAGTTGAACAATTTATTTACATTTAATAAATGCTGCCTTAATCAACAGAATAATAAATAAAAACATGGGAAAAAAAGGAAAATGACCACAAACTTTTGTCCCGTAGTGTACAGTGTACTTATATTAAAAATACATATCTTTTTATAGGCGATGCGGTGGCACAGTAGGTAGTGCTGTCGCCCTAAAGCAAGAAGGTCGCTGGTTTGAGTCTCGGCTGGGTCAGTTGGTGTTTCTGTGTGGAGTTTGCATGTTCTCCCCGTGTTGGCGTGGGTTTCCTCCACAGTCCAAACACATGCGCTATAGGGGAACTGATCAACTACACTGGCCGTAGTGTATGAGTGTGAATGAGTGTATGAGTGTTTTCCAGTGATGGGTTGCGGCTAGAAGGGCACCCCAAATTAATGAAGGAACTAGGCCAAAAAGAAAATGAATAAATATTTTTATATATAGTTTATATAATTATTTATATTACTATTATTAAATAGTGTAACCCCAGTAATATTGTTTAAGTAGCGCCTTTAAATCTGAATTCTCAAAGAGCTTAAAGGATGCAGACAAATACTCTGAGAGTTTCTGTCGTGTTTCTATTCCAAATATCTGAAATCAAGGAGCATTTCCTAGACAAATAAAATCTAGCATTGTTTTTAGAAATAATGAAGAGAGTTTTTGCTTAAAACAAGCAGAATAATCTGACAATAGTGGAAGAGAAATAAACATATGTCAAAAGGAAAAACAAGATTATTTGACTTATTAATTTGCTTGTTTTAAAGAAAACTCAATCTTGCCTCATTATTTCTGACAATAGGAAAGAAAATAAGAAAGAAAATGTGTTTTTGCAGAGTGTGATCAGTCAAAACCTTTAAAATCCTGAAACAGCACAGAGGCGCTTCTCCTGATTCTGCAGATGTGAGAGTGAGGCGTGTGGATGTTTCAGTCGCGGCTCTGATTGTCTTCTCTACAGCACGCGCGGTCATGTTTGCTGGATCCAGTTCTACAACAACAGATCTGCTGTGTGTGTGTGTGTGTGTGTGTGTGTGTGTGTGTGTGTGTTAATCACTGATACACTTCTGTTCTGCTGAAACACAACACTGCACCAGCATCAGCCCTTAAATCAACACCCTGAAGGGGGAAATTACACAGACATAATGAACACAGAAATCCTCCTCATTTACTCTGCTGCTGGTTATACTGGGACAGAAATATGATGAGGAAGAAGAGCTAGTCCTGATTCTCAATGTTTTATATTCCCTTTCTATGTTTGCCAGAGGTCTTAAAGGGTCAGTTCACCCACAAATGAAGATTCTGTTGTAGTTCTCCTGCCTCATGTGGTTTCAATCCTCTGAGACATCTGGTTTATTTTAGAGACACAAATGCAGATATGTAGATGAAATACTGGAGCTCTCTCATCCTCCACAGACAGCAAGGGTCCCAAGATAAACATCGAGAGCGTCTTCACTGCTGCAATAATAAGGTTTCTGTCTGTATCAAGTATTCTAAATACAGCATCAGCTGCTGTTGGGAACGACAGACAGGAGTCCTGCACAGTGGTCAGAGGGGTTGTGAGCTGCTCTTCTTCAGAATAGTGTTCAGGTCACTACTGATGCTGCTGGAGGAAAACCTTCCCTCACTCGCTCCTCCAAAACAGCCCAAAGTGCTCAATAATGTTTAATCTGGGTACTGTGCAGGCCAAGGGAGATGTACAACTTCACTGTCATGTTCATCAGACCACTCTTTCTCCAGTCCTGCTGTGTGTATCACTGCATTATCATCCTGATACACACCATCGCCTTCAGGATGCAGTGTTTGAACCATTGGGTCACATGCTCCTCCAGAATGGTTGGGTAGTCCTCAGAAGTGATCCAGTGCCCATCTAGCACCCGTATTGGGTCTAGGGAATACCATGATGTTTATATAAACCATCAGTGACCCCCCCATGCTTGACTCTGGGCATCAGCGGTCTGGGTGGGCCGCTTCTGTGGGGCTTCTCCACACCGTAACTCTCCTGGATGTGGGAAAGACAGTGAAGCTGGATCATCAGAGTACAGTACATGCACCACATCATCCACAGCTCCAGATCTCCACTGCTGCTCCACTGAAGCCGGCGTTCGTCGTGGGCAGGAGTGAGCAGAGGTTTGGGTCATGTATATTGACCCAGTGGAGCTCCAGAGCAGCAGGACACAGGAGAGTGGAGCTGCACATGTCATTCTGCAGTGAGTCGGGCCGCTGTGCTCTCATGTGTTCTGGGTAAATCAGGGTTATCAGCTCTTTCAGCTTCCTCCGGCCTCCACAGCTCCTCCTGCTGGATGTGCTTCCTCTTCTTCTTGGTGGTCTGCTGACATGACTCTGGACACCGCAACTCTTGATCATCACACACTCTTGCTGTCTCGCTCACAGACACACACCAGCACTCTGTCCTCTTCTGAACTCTGCTGTGTCCCCATAATGCAGTATGTTCAGCAGAACTGTGCTGATGAAGCTTCACACTCTGCTCTACTGCTGGACTGAAGATCAGTGAAGATGAACAGCAGGAGGAGACAAGCAGACAGAGCACCGACAACACCACACTGGCCAGAGTTTCAGCTTCAGTCTACAACCCCTGCATATACAGCATTATTTCTGTGATTATGTAGTTATTTCTGTGCAAACTAACCCTTTAATTAGAGGTATTTGGAGATGTGAAGAGCAAGACCGATACTTGTTTCATTGGAAAATACCTGAGATGCATGGAGCTCTCGAGATTCTCAGGAAAAAAGGTGAAGCTCAAAGTGACTCACGAGTTTAGTAAGAAACATTAAAGCTGATCTCAATCTCAGGAGCGACTCTAATGCCCACACCGTCTGCAAAACAAGCCTTCTGACTGCGTTTGTGTCCCGTTTCTAGTCCAAACAGCTCAAAAAGAAGCACTTTCGACACAATTAAACCATCATGTCTTCATTTCAGAAATAATGAGGAAAATGAAGAGAGTTTCTCCTTATGATCATTTCTCTTCCCCCTTTGGCAGATTATTTTGCTTGTTTTAAGGTAAAACTCACCTGATTTCTCCTCATTATCTCTGAAAACAACACCATAATTTCTGCTTGTCTAGAAAATGCTTCTTGATGTAAGAATATTTAGATATTTGGACTTGAAACAAGACAAAACTCTGAGAACCCATCTGTGTAGTGTAGTGAATGTGAGTTAGTGTGTTCAGTGAGCTGTGGACGGAAACAGTAAATAAAGAGTGATCAAACAGTAAATGTGTGTGTGTGTGTGTGTGTGTGAGTGTGAGTGTGTGTGTGTGTGTGTGTGTGTGTGTGTAGTGTGTTTCCTCCTGACAGTGAAGCGTGTGGAGGCGTGACTCTGAGCGGCCCCTCGTCACCGCAGAAATACAGCCTCCAAACCTGTTGGTGCAGTGCAGGACTGAGCGCTCGCTCTACGCTTTACTCCTGAGTGCTCAGTGTGTGTTTCTGGAGCGTTCAGTGTGTGTTTTATTTCTCAGTTCAGAGATCAGAGCCGGTTGGAGACATGCATCAGGGGCGTCTGCGCTTACGGCCCTGGCTGGAGGAACAGATCCAGTCCGGCAGATACCCGGGAGTCCAGTGGCTGGACCAGGTACAGTTCAGCGTATATTAATCCCACTTATAAACTCTCTATAGTCAGAATTATTCACTCCTGTGATTTTGTTTTCTTTTTCAAATATTTCCCAGATGATGTTGAACAGATTGAGGAGTTGTTCTCAGTGTTTCCTCTAATATTTGTTCTTCTGGAGAAAGCTTATTTGTTTTATTTGGGCTAGAATAAAAGCAGTGTTTAATAGTGTTAAAGTCATGTTAAGGTCAATATTATTGGCCCCTTCAGCAATATTAGTGTTGGATTGTCTCCAGAACAAACCACTGTTATACAATGACTTGCCTAATTACCCTAACTTTACCCTAATTACCCTAGTGAAGCCTTTACATGTCACTGTAAGCTGAACACTAGTGTCTTGAAGAATATCTAGACTAATATTATGTGCTGTCATCATGGAGAAGAGGAAACAGTTATTAGAGATGAGTTATTAACACTGTTATGATCAGAGATGTGTTGAGGAAATCTGCTCTCTATTAAAGAGAAACTGGGGATACAGGCGGGTGAATAATTCTTCAACTGTATATGTTCCTGAAACTAATTTAAAGTTAAAATATCACATCATTCTTGCTTGAAAACTCATTGTAAATTGAAAAACGCCGCCGGGGTGTTATTAAGCATTATGACAAGACTTTTATGACTTTAATCAATGTCAGTGAAGGCTTATATGGCTCTATGTCCAATAAATTGTTCATTTAAAGTTAAAAAATCACATTTTTCTGACCACACTGATGTTTGTTCTTTCTTTTAAAGCATAATCACCACTTATTTTACATTCTCATAGTTTTGTTTATAGAAAACAAGAACATTTATTCTTTTCGTACTGAAATCAAGACACAAGCACTCATAGCGTCTGTACTCGACTGATCTTTGACACAAGTCACATCTGTCAAATGTCCTTTACTCTGAACTGTTATTGATATTTCTGTGTTGAATTAAATTACTATTATCCCTAATTTATGTATTATTATAACTGTAGTCGGCCAGAGTTTTCCAGATCCCCTGGAAACATGCAGCGAGACACGGCTGGAACATCGACAAGGACGCAACACTGTTCAGGAACTGGGCCATTCACACAGGTATACACACGCACACACACACACACACACACACACACACACACACACACACACACACACACACACACACACACACACACACACGCACACACACACACACGCACACACACACATGCACACACACACACACACATCTGCAAATGAACAGTTTCTGTATTTGGTGTGTTTTGGGTTTTTCCAGTTGTGAGTTGCATTGTGGGATGTTGAGTTTTTGTCTCATTTCTAGTCCAAATATCTAAAAACTCTTAAATCAATGATCATTTTCCAGACAAGCACAATAATATAGTGTTGTTTACAGAAATAACAAGTCAAAATGAAGAGAGTTTTTCCTTAAAACAAGCAAGCACTTGTAAATAATGTGTAATAATCCTAATAAGTCTCCTCCTCTTGTGTGTTCAGGCAGATATAAGCCTGGAATAGACAAACCGGATCCTAAAACGTGGAAGGCGAACTTCAGATGCGCTCTCAATTCCCTGACCGACGTCAAAGAGCTGCAGGACAGAAGCATCAAGAAAGGCCACAACGCCTTCAGGGTGTACGCGCTGCTGCCGCACTGCAAAACCATCAGGAGACGCAAAGGTACGACGGCACCGTGCAAAAGTATGAGACCCCCTGCAGGACTGGTGGATTATTTAACAAAATAAGACAGATCCTAATAAATGCATGTTGTTTTTAATTCAGCACTGCCCTTAGAAAGATATTTTACAGAAAAGATGTTCAGCTCACAGGACACTAGCTGGAACTATTACAATAAGTTTGTGAGGTGTAAAGGTGATGACCCATGATTATGAAACATCTCTCTTGTTTGCGAGTCTGCTTCTGATCTTCAGAAAATCCTCTGATTATTCAAATTATTTGCAGATAGCGAGGACAATTAAAGGATTCAAACACAACAACAATAACTACAATAATAAATAAATAACTCACTGATGCTGCGAAAGGAAACAGCCAGCATTAAGATGGAGTAGGTGAAAACTTTTGCACATTCCAGATCAAGGTCAAGTGTACTTAATTTGTCTTCAGGGAAACATGCAAGTGTTCAACTTAAAATGCTAAATATATATGATATAAAAAAGATAAAAATGGACATCTATATACTGCTCAAATGTTTTCACCCCCGGCTCTTTAAGTCTGCATGAACCGGAGGTTGCTGCAGGCTTTAATTTCAGTATGCTGACATGGTTCAAAGTCAAGCCTTGAGTAGGGGGCGGGGTTTTATTTGTAATGGTTGGAGGGGCGTGGCTAAGCAAACTTCGTCCAATCCCTGACAAACTGATGCGCTCTAGCAAAATAACCCTGGAGATCTACAGGGGGGTTCACAAACTTTTGCATAACACAGCAACATGACATACTACATTTATGCCTTTAGTAGATCTAAAGCAACTTACAAAAGAAGAAGAGCGTCAGCAGTGTGTTGGTAATAGTGTTTGAGTCGAGTCTCGTGTGTGTTTATCAGCAGCGTTACGGTATTCAGACACAGACAGTAAAGAAGCTTCACCTGCAGCACAAACACAGAGAAACTCCCTGGAGAGATTCACAGGTACGAGCCGCGCACACACACACACACACACACACACACACACACACACACACACACACACACACACACACACACACACACACACACACACTCACACTCACACACTCACACACTCACACCTGCCGAGACAGTTTGTTACAGCTGAATGTTTCAGGTAAGGTTGGTTAAATGTGTAGCTGTGGTCTGTGTGTTCTCCACAGAGGCCTTCTGGAAGTTTCCAGATGACAGAGGAGCGTCTGCTGGACTGATGAAGGACTCAGAGGAGGAGCGAGCGCAGGGTATTACGCAGTACACTAGTGTGTGTTTTACTGACTGTAAACATTAGTACAGGTGTAAACACACTGATTACTGACCTGTGCAGGACTGCAGATCAACAGAACAGACGAACACGAGCAGACAGAAGCAGTGCTGAAGGTACACACACCACACTGTGGCATCATGGGAGATGTAGTCCTCATCCTACGGCAGGACTCATGTTGATGATGAGTAGAGTCTTCATCACTGTAATATGTGATACAGAAGTAAATCATATTAGACTAGCTCAGCTCTATATGAGGAAACACAACACACAGCGTCCTCATGATGTGGTGAGGGGATAATACAACAAAACTAACAAAACAAAGGACAAAACTACTCGTCCACCCCTGCAGGCCTTTTATAAGCCCAGTTACAGACACGTGTGCAAAATAACCAAGCCAAAGTACACACAACTAACTCAAAACTCTACAGTGTGGAATCATGGGAGATGTAGTCTTCATCGTCCTACAGCAGAGCTCATGTTGATGATGAGTAGATTCAACACTTATCTTGGCGACACACACACTTGCACATTAACCCCTCACAGCGTCCTCATAATGTGGTGACACACACACAGTGAAGGGAAAATACAAAAAACTACCAAAACAAAGGACAGGAAGGATTCTAGTCCACCAGTGCAGGCCTCTTCTTGTTTCTATTTGCCCAATTACAGCCATTTGAGCAGAGTAAAATAACCAAACCACACTAAAGCAAAACACTATAGCATGGACTCATCATCCTACAGGACTCACATTGATGATAAATAAAGTCTCAAACAGAAAACAAGATTAACAAATGGTCTCCATCCAGCTGTTTTAGTGGTCCTATAGATCCCAAACGCCTCAAACCCAAACCACAGCAGCATCCAGGATGCAAACTACACATGACTGACGATTAGGGGGGTGTAAACTTTTACAGTAGTTTGTAAATGCTATACATGCCTCAGTGAATTCAAATATGCATTTATTTAAATTACATCTAGCTTATTTATGAAATGAATATACGTTTCAGGATAATTGTGAATTACAGCATCCTCTAATTAGCTATTTCAGACGTTAGGTCAAAGAATGCGTCAAGTTTGACTACTTTTAGAATATATGTAGTTACCAACACCTATTTTACGAGTGAACACAGTCTTGTAAACACTTACGGTGCCTATCGGTGCTCCACATCTGCAGTGTCAGGCTGTTGATTAATGACTGCTCAGACTGATTGACGCGATAATTAGTTCACAATGGTATAGGCCATTATAGGGGTGGTCAAATGTGTTTTTATATTATTTATTTCTTTAATTGTTAACATTGTGATTTAAAAATAGAGCTCAGAGCAAATTATCTCACATTATTAAAGTGAGACCCCTCTTTACATCTTGTTTTGATGTTCTTCAGATGGAGCAAGCATTTAATCCCCCAGGACCCCCCTTGTAATTCACCTGGAAGCATCCATCTAGGGTGAACAGAATAATGTCAAAACGGAAGATTATTTAGCTTGTTTTAATGAAATACTCTATTTATTTTGACTCAATATTTCTGAAAACAACACCACATGGTTTATTTGTCTAGAAAACTTCCTAATTTCAGAGTTTTTTTTTTTTATATTTTAAATAAATGGCAAGAAACAAGACAAACAATAAGTAAAGCATTCTTTGCAATGAGCTAAATCTAAACTTAACTGAACCCAGTGTTTGGTCACAAGACAGTGTCTTTATTAGGTGTTCTTGCTCAGTTCAGTGTATCAGTGATGGTAGAATGGATGACTGAAGTTAACGCGCATTTGTCTGCAGATTGTGGATCATCTGAAGACTCTGGATCACTGGGCTTCCTCATATGACGGCGAGCGAGGCTGGAGACCCAACTCCACATGGACGGGGTGCCTGGGTAACAAAACATCCTACTCTACCATTATATCCAATATAGAGGATAAAAACTAACAAGAGTGTCCCAATAAATCAGGGAATGCCAACTCTGGCTATCGAGATCTCAGCTTCTTTCAGTGCACTCAGTGTGTACTAGAATCATTGCAGAAATATGGGTCCATTTCAAGCATCTTCCATTCATATTCCTTAAAACAAATGTAGAGTTGACGGCACACCGAGGCCTTGCTTTACTGACTGTTCTGCCTTTTAATAACTGATGGAACAGAGTTGAGTCATCAACACCACAGAGGATCAAATCCTGAAAGGGTCAGTTTCAGAGAGCTGGAGAACATTTTCTGTGTAATATTCTCAGCTCACACACACACACACACACTTACAGCTTGTAGAAAGTGGCAGAATAGGTGTTTAAAGTGTTCATCAGAGATCATATAATGCCCTAAATCTGTAAACACCTCTGTTTTCAGGGGAGACGGTGGACTTTCCAGGATTCTCCTTCCAGACTGACTGTAATCTTCACACTATTTCACCAGCACAGTATGACTAGAAGATCCGCCACATCATCTGAAGGAAAAGCTCAGCAGTTCATGAATCGCTCAGAGACTGTGAAAAACATCCAGGAGGATTTTGAGTTTAACTTGAAATGATTTCTGTATTTCCTGAAATGAATCTGCAGTTCACCTTCAGCACATCTACACTGCAAAAACTGCAGCTCTTACTCAGAGTGTGTGTGTGTGTGTGTGTGTCTTGTTTCTAGTACAAATATCTAAACACTCTGAAATCAAGAAGCATTTCTAAACGAGTAAACAGCATATTCTTGTGTTCAGAAATACTGAAGAGAGTAAAACAAGCAAAATAATCTGAGGAATAGGGAGAAGAGTTTTCCTTTTGACATTAGAGTATTTTGCTGGTTTTGACTCATTTCTAAACACAAAAACATTTATAATTTGTCTAGAAAATGCTTGATGCATTAATATTAAGATATTTGGACTAGAACAAGACCAAACCCAAGCAAGAGAAGCGTTTCTGCAGTGTAATGATGGTGAATCTGCACATCACTCTTCAGCCACACCATATTTATATTATAATAAATCTTTCTTTGACTGTTTGCTGTCATTAGTGTCTCGTTCACACTGTTGTTAATATGCAGACGTGTGTGTGTGTGTGTGTGTGAATCAGCTCTCAGACGTTAAGTCTGCATCAAATCCAACATGTACAATGTC
>NC_141033.1:222500-345000 GCF_052040795.2 Danio rerio
TATTCTTACAGCAACATTTTATTTCTGAAAGTATAATTAAACCTTTTATTCAAACTATAAATGTATGCATGAGTATAACTCCAGATTAAATGAAGTGGATTTGATGAGGCATGCTCTGCAGTTTCAGGGTGTGTTGTGTGTATTGAGTAAATGCTGACTGATGCTTACGTTTGGTGGTGAGCTCTGGATGACCAGGTCCACCTCCGGGATGTCCAGCCCACGCGCAGCTACATTAGTGGCCACCAACACCTCGAAAGAGCCGTTCCTGAAACCCTTCAGCGTCACCTCCCTCTGCTTCTGCGGGATATCTCCATGCAGAGACTGAGCACTCTATACACACACACAAAGGGAGAGAGAGTGTTTTATACACACACACACGCGCGCGCACACACACACAAAGTGAGAGAGAGAGAGAGAAAAATATACACACATACAAGCACACACACACACACACACACACACACACACACACACACACACACACACACCTGTTTGATGGAGGTGTTCAGGGACAGCTCTGTTGCCTCCTTCTTGGTCTCACAGAAGACGATGGTGCGGCCGTGGCTGCCGCTGTACACCTGGATGACATCACCGATGACCGACGCCCTCTGAGACCAGTGACATGCAATGGCCAGGTGCTGCACACACACACACACACACACACACAATATAAACATTACACACACTCACACATACAAAAGCAGAGAAATTAATGGTGTGGCCTTCACCCAACCCTGACCTCAACCCTATTGAGGACCTGCAGATCATCCTCCAGCTATAGATCTACGAGTGCGCTGGCATTAAAACAGCAGCTCACTGAGGCTGATCAGACTTCCTGAGAAGAACATCAAGCAGAAACTACGAGCTCAAACTGCAGATCTGGGTCAAAACTGCCCTTACCGGCTTCATTTATTGAACTGATCTCCCTCACTGAGGTCTGGAAACTGCACGGCGAGCCATAAACATCACGGTCTGCAGTTCAGCAGTGTGTTCTCCATCTGCTGGAGGATCTTTATTTGACTGTATTCTTCATGTATGAACAGCAGATGCTACTGGAATCTTCTCGTCTCGACACTTCTGCTCTCATTCTCATCCCTGGACAGTAGAAACAGCTGGCTCTGCTGTTGATAATCGACATTTCCTCCTGATATTATTCTGCTTTTCATGCACAGTTTGACCGTTTTCTGTTGCACTTCTAGTCATTTCTCCAATAGGAAGCTGAATCAGAAGCTCTGAAACATTCAGTAATGTTAGCACACTGCCAAGCTGCACACTAGTGACCCACAATCATTGAAATATTTTAGTTTTTAACATTCTTATTTGACTTTTTTGGAAAACAAACCACTGCCTTCATCATCAAAACAAAAATCATCACATCAGAGTGAATCCTGAGACTACTTCTGAAGATTGTGTAATCTCCCACAGGCACTATACAGACGCACGCTCACACACACACACACACACACACACACACACACACACACACACACACACACACACGCACACACGCACACACGCACACACGCACACACGCACGCTCTGTTACCTCGACAGTGGTTGCAGCTTTCTGTGTCTTCTTCCCGATGAGGTCCACGTGGATGAACTGTGAGCGCATGTATTTCTTGGCCACGTCATAAACCCATGAGGGACACGTGGCGGAGAACAGCAGCGTCTGCGGCTTCTGCTCCGCATCTGACACACACACACACTCATGAACATTAATATGCGTTTACATGTGTATTAGATCATCATTGCATACAATTACTAAAAGCTGAACTCCGGCTTGTGTGAGGTGTGTGTAACGCAGCGTGTGTGAGGTGTGTGTAACGCAGTGTGTGTGAGGTGTGTGTAACGCAGTGTGTGTGAGGTGTGTGTAATGCAGTGTGTGTGAGGTGTGTGTAACGCAGTGTGTGTGAGGTGTGTGTAACGCAGTGTGTGTGAGGTGTGTGTAACGCAGTGTGTGTGAGGTGTGTGTAATGCAGTGTGTGTGAGGTGTGTGTAATGCAGTGTGTGTGAGGGGAGCACAGTAAATCTGACATGATTCTCTGCTCTGGCCGCTGTTCTCGATCTCACACTGGTGTTCTCCTCTTCTGAAAGTCTTGATTACACCATCCTGGAGTTTATCTCTCATTATTTCAGCTAATAGGCTCAATAATGATGTGTTGTGCTTTCCCGTTCCCCCCTAACAGCCGTGTTTATCAGCTGCAGCGCACCTTTCTTGTAGGAGGCAGACAGGATCTCCTCCACCTGCTCAGCGAAGCCCATGTCCAGCATCTGGTCCACCTCGTCCAGCACCACGTGCTGCAGCTGAGACAGATCCAGCTTATTGTTCTGCAGATGGTCTCGGATTCGGCCCGGCGTCCCCACCAGGACGTCAATGCCACTGCGGATCGCATCGACTGGACACACACACACACGGTCATCCAGTTAACACACACAATTAGGAACAAACACACACTTTTAACAATCTCACACTACTGTTCTATAATACACACCAAAAGTTATTCAATCCAGTTTCAGAAATTATCTTTCTATTTCTACAGATGCTCAGTGACACAAATATGACACACACACGCACACACACACACACACACACGCACACACACTGATGATGAGGATGTCCTACTCTGAGGGTTGTATGAGCTTCCTCCATAGAAGCAGGTGACGGAGAGTTTCCTGGTGATGTCCTTGAAGTCTTTGGTCACCTGTATGGCCAGCTCACGAGTCGGAGCCAGAACCAGAACCTGAAGAGGAACAGCAGCACACTATTAAACACCATTACACATGCACATATAACTCATCTCTAATAGCTGATGTGTTTCCTCTTCTCCATGATGACAGCACATAATATTAGTCTAGATATTCTTCAAGACACTAGTGTTCAGCTTACAGTGACATGTAAAGGCTTCACTAGGGTAATTAGGGTAAAGTTAGGGTAATTAGGCAAGTCATTGTATAACAGTGGTTTGTTCTGGAGACAATCCAACACTAATATTGCTGAAGGGGTGAATAATATTGACCTTACTTTAAAAACAATTAAAAACTGCTTTTATTCTAGCCCAAATAAAACACATAAGAAGAACAAATATTAGAGGAAACACTGAGAACTCCTGCATCTGAGAAACATCAAATATGAGCTGAACAGGACGGCAGGAACTGTTTATATGATTTATTAGATTATTATTGAATATTTAAAAAGTAGTGTGTGTGTGTGTGTGTGTGTGTGTGTGTGTGTGTGTGTGTGTGTCTGTGTGTGTCTGTGTGTGAGACCTTTGGTGGTCGTCCTCTCCGCCGCTCCTGGTCTCCAGACTGCAGCTTCTCCACCAGAGGAACAGCGAAGGAGAAGGTCTTCCCGGTGCCGGTCCTGGCCTGACCAATCAGATCCTTCCCATCATACACTGCATTAAACGTCTTCACCTGGATGTCAAACAGGTACGAGACGCCACGAGCTGCAGACACGCAGAGGACGAGCGAAGAGTCAGGACACTCAGTTAGCAATGGACATGTTGTGTGTGTGTGTTTAAGAGTGTGTGTGTGTGTGTTAGAGTGTGTGTGTGTGTGTGTGTGTATGTGTGTGTGTACCCTGCAGCAGTTTGATGGTGTTCGGTGAGATCCTGAAGTTGGAGAAAGCTCCTTCTCTCTGCTCTGGAGTCTCCTGAGGACATGAACACATCGGCCACACACACACACACACACACACACACACACACACACACACACACACACACACACACACACACACACACACACACACACACACACACACACACACACACACACACACACACACACACACACACACACAGAGGAACATGAACACACAAATTAGAGCAAAACAAACACACACTCAAAGTAACACAAACACAGACAGACACAATCAGAGGAACACGAAGAAACAAACGAAAGAATAATCAGTAAAACACAAAATCAGAACAACACACACACACACACACACACACACACACACACACACACACGAACACACTTTCTCCTGTTCGCTGTCGGAGTCTGTGCTGGACGCTGCTGGCTCTGTGGAGTGTGTGTGTGAGTCTCCGTTCATCATCTTCTCCTCCTCTTTCTCCATCTTGATCTTCTTCTTCTTCTCCAGCAGAGTGTTCGTCTCCTCCATCATCTCCTCCTTCTCCAGCTTGATCTTCTTCTTCTTCTTCTTCTCCAGCAGAGTGCTCGTCGTCTCCTCCTCCTCCTCCAGCTTGATCTTCTTCTTCTTGACCTGTGGAGTGTTTCAGTGAGTGTGAGAAGCACAGATCATCATCATCATCATCATCTTTGTGACTGAACTCAGATCAGTACCTTGAGTGTGTGTGTGTCTGTGTTTCCGTTCAGGTCTGTGGTGTCGCTGGAAATCTTCATCTTCCTCTTTTTAGGAGCAGGAGACTCACACTCGTCTGTTTCTGCCGTCTGCTGCTGCTCCTTCAGCTTCTTCTTCTTCTTCTGCAACACACACACACACACACACACACACACACACACACACACACACACACACACACACACACACACACACACACACACACACACACACACTCCATTAAAAGGTGCATTATAGCCTGTTCAGCCAAGCGGGATAAATATATCAGTGTACACACACTAGAGGTGTGATCAGTGTTTAGTGTGTGTGTGTGTGGGTTGTGCTGTTAATAGTGTATTCTCTGTAGTGTCCAGCAGGTGTCAGTCTCAGTGTGCTGCTGTGCATCTGAACACACTATTGATCTGCTGATTGATCAATCTAATCAAAGAGTGCTTTCAGCAACTGCAGTCAGTTCTCCAGCATTTATACACACACACACGCACGCACGCACGCACGCACGCACGCACGCGCGCGCACAATGGAGTCGTGCACTACTGTTATTTGACACGTCTGTCCACCAGCATGACTTTCACATCTTCATCTGTGGATCAGTGTTCTCCATGGTGTAGTCCAGGGGTGTCAAACTCCAGGAGGGCCGCAGCTCTGCACAGTTTAGTTCCAACTCCGCTCCAACACACTTACCTGGAGGTCTCGATTAGTCTGATCAGGTGTGTTTAATTAGGGTACGAACTTTCGTGCAGAGCTGCGGCCCTCCAGGAACTGAGATGGACACCTGTGCTGTACGCAATAGTTCCCAGGATGAACACAGAGAACCGATCTGTTCTAGTCTTGCCAGGTCACCTCGGAAGAACGAACTTGGGAGACCACAAGAGCAGAGAGCGCGTCCGCTGAGGAATGAGATGCTGCGTTCTTCCTGATGGTCACATGACCTTCCCACATTATTAATGGAAAATTATTGAAACATTACAGCTTTCATACAGTGATGCATTATCTTCCCCTTACCAATATATTTACTTAACACGCACAAAAGCCTTACAAATATACACTGCACAATACAAATAACACAGATTTTAATATGAATTTCAGCATACAAACATTCATGGTGTTTACTTTCAACGTTTTATTTAGGGAAACTCCTAAGGTAAATAAGTTATATCTCTGAACTTCCGTAATATATTTACTTGCTTTATCCTTTAAACAGCGTTTAATTAGTCTCATGCAGGTCTGAGAGAGGTTTTTGGTTTGATGTGTTTCGGTACACGCACAGTCGCACACACATACAGACACACAAACAATAACACGTGACCACACACGTCATATACACAGACACAGTGTCCACGTGGAGAACAGATGGACAGTCTCAAAACACACTATAACACAACAGATATAACTACAGTCCCTCTCTCTCTGTGTGTGTGGATGTACATGTCTCTCTCTGTGTGTCTCTCTCTCTCTCAGTGTCTATCTGTGTTAGCAGTTAGCATTAGCGCGCATCTCCACACACACACTCAGCGCTAATGATCCCAGTAGCGTTAGACCGTGTATTATCGCTGACCTTGAGCAGCTGCAGGCCGTTGTGGATGTCCTCCATCAGGTGGTCTCTCTCGGCTTCCGCTTCTGGGAGACTCTTTGACGGCATGCTGGATGTTGAGGAGCGACTGGACATGGAGCTCTCACAACACACGTGAGGAAAGGAAAGGACGGAAGCGGACGTGCGCAGAGCGGAAGTGCGCATCCACGTGAGCGCCAGCGGGCGGAGCTGCAGCATGTACTTTTAGTGAAGAAACAGAGCACGTGCTGCTTCTAGGAACAGAAGAGTCTAAAAACTGTGGGAGAAACCACCACCTCATGAACACAACCTGTCAGTCATCTCCACATGTGTGTCATATTTAATAACCTTCATCACTGTAGATGCAGCAGCAGCAGGTTAGAGGTCTGTCAGAGAAATCTCCTCAGGTGTTTGGATAATTACGCAGAAATTAATAACCAAAGGTGAAGTGTTTAGAAATCTGGACTAGAAGAGGAGCATGTTCCTGCAGGGTGTAGAGGATGTAGTCTTGCTGGAGTCCACATTGCCAATAGCTCATGCCAGCCTCAGGTGTTCTCACAATATCTGCTGAAGCTTTTGTCAGGATTTACAGACATAATCACCATATTATTACCTGAACTGCAGCAGGTATAGCTCAACACTGTGTGCATTTCTCTATTTCATATAAATGTTCAGAGTAAACAAATGTTAATTATTTATAAACGTATAAACTTACATTGAATTCCACATGTATGCTGCAAAAATGCTTTTCTTACAGTTTTTGTCTTGTTTCTAGTGCAAATATCTACAATTTGTTTTAAATCAAGAAGCATTTTCAAGACAAAAACAACATATAATCTTATTTTGAGAAATAATATCGCAAAATAAAGTGAGTTTCTCCTTAAAACAAGCAAAATAATCTGACAGTGTGGGAAAACTAATCTGGTTTTCGATTTAAAATGAGATTATTTAGCTTGTTTCGAGGAGAAGTTCATTTTATTTTGGCATATTGTGTCTTAAATCGGGGCGTCACAGTGGTGCAGTGGGTAGTTTGATCACTTCACTGCAAGAGGGTCTCTGGTTTGAGCCTTAGCTGGGTCAGTTGGTGTTTCTGTGTGGAGTTTGCATGTTCTCCCCGTGTTGGCGTGGGTTTCCTCCGGGTGCTCCGGTTTCCCCCACAGTCCAAACACATGAGCTATAGGGGAACTGATCAACTACACTGGCTGTAGTGTTTGAGTGTGAGTGAATGAGTGTGTATGGGTGTTTCCCAGTACTGGGTTGCAGCTGGAAGGGCATCCGCTGTGTAAAACATATGCTGGAATAGTTGGTGGTTCATTAATCTCATTATTTATCAGGGATCATCACAGCGGAATGAACCACCCACTTATTCAGCATATGTTTTACACAGCGGATGCCCTTCCAGCTGCAACCCAGTACTGGGTAACACCCATACACACTCACTCACATTCACACTCATGCACTACAGCCAGTGTAGTTGATCAGTTCCCCTATAGCGCATGTGTTTGGACTGTGGGGGAAACCGGAGCACCTGGAGGAAACCCACACCAACACGGGGAGAACATGCAAACTCCACACAGAAACACCAACTGACCCAGCCGAGACTCAAACCAGCAAACTTCTTGCTGTGAGGCCACAAGTGCTGACCACTGAGCCATCACATCGGCCACAACAGGGAAAATCACAAAATTAATCGAGATAACAGGCGAGGGTCAGGGCAGGCAGTAAACAGTCATAAACAGCACAGTTCGGGATCAAAACACAGACAGGCAAACACAGGGAAATGCTATAAAATGCACAGAAGCAGTAACAAGACTGAGCAATGACAACAGGGTTTATATAGTGAGTGTCATCAGTGTGAAGGATCTTCAGCTGTGTGTTGTGGTGGTCCTACTTGAGTTTGAGCATGCAAAAAGTGATTGGTCCATTTTTTCATTTCTGCCCAGAGAGGTCATGTTTTGATCTTCAATTGGTCTCATGCTGTCAGGTGATGACGTTTCACCAGGCTTGAACTTTGTGAACTGCCAAACGTGTTGCACGAGCTTGTGTTTCCAGTCTTTTGCATTCACCTGCGTATGGATGGAGGTGTATGGGGAGAACAGTGCAGTGTGACCACAGCTGAAGTGTGTGTGTCCAGTTCAGATATTCACAGCTGTAGCAGGTGTTGATTGGCGCAAAGCATCATGGTAGTTGTAGTCCATGTAAATAACAGGTAGCATATGAATATAGCTTTGAAATGCACAAGTACCCTGGAGTACCCTGTAATAAGTTTAGTGGGCACTTAACACATGTATATAGCCTGCTATGATTGGCTGATTATTCGGGTGTGGGAGTGGCTTCCACTTTAGACTCTTAGTGACACCTAGTGGCCGCATGACAACAGTGTCCATCAATCCACATAACTCCAGCTGATTCTGACTGAATGACTCCGCACAGAGGTAAGATCTCCTCCACGCTGCTGAAGCTGATGTTCAGGATGTTCAGATGATCTGGGTCTCTTCACTCTGCTGACGGCAGATTCCGCATCACAACAACAGCCTGCAGAGATCAGGACAGACATCAGGCACAGCCATGGGGAAGAACACAGTAGAAAAGTATAGTAAATACTGCAGTGTTCTTCCGCTAAACTGTAGTAAAGTACCTGAGTTAATCAGTTGTGGTGACTACAGTTGCTATGGTAACACAATAGCTATAATAATTGATCTGTTGTGATGAATCTACGGTTGCTATGGAAACACAACTGCTACATTATTTGATCTGTTGTGGTGATTCTACTGTTGCTATGGAAACACAACTACAATAGTAATATAACGATGTATATTTTCTACAGTCAGAGTATTATACTACATTACACCACAGTTTACTGTAGTATTTATTACAGTTGATCAGTTAACACTACAGTGCTGCAGCATTCATTAACAAAGAGTTTTGAATACCATAACATACACAGTATAATACACTAGACTATATTAATAGCTAATAATGGAGACGTGGTAAACAGTGTAGATGAATGATCTGACCTGAGTGTTGCTGGAGCGCAGTGCTGCTCTGGCGAAACACGTCATGATGATCAGCAGAACTCCTCCTATTAAACTGTGACACAGAAACACACAGCCCATCGTCTCTACAGCACTCTGCGGGAAACAGACACAAATATAGTTACTAAACCTGCACATGCATTAACACTCATTTCTGCTATTATCCTTATATACACGCAATTGAGGACAAAATTCTAAGAAAATAATGATATTTCATAGAGAAATGCAGATTATTCTGCTTGTTTTAAGGTGAAGTTCTCTTTATTTTGACTCATTATTTCTGTAAACAACACTATAATTTCTGCTTGTCTAGAAAATGCTTCTTGAGTTGAGAGATTTTAGATATTTGGATTAAATGAATGAATCTTCTAAGTTAGGCAGCACTTGGGAAATACTCGTCTTTAACAGGAGGCTGGGGGATTTGGCCTTCAGGTGTACATTATAATCAGTGTTTGTCATTGGAAAGAGAGCAGATAACCCCTCACATAATGCTGTGTCATGTAGAGCAGCTCCGTCTCGGTCATGTTGTGTGCTCGGTGGAACCAAACCATCCAGCGGTTGTGTGAGATGTGTTGGCTGATGTCCAACACCGCAAAGATGACTCCAAACGTGGAGACGATGCTCAGAGCCAGACTGGCTGTAATCTGCAACACAGAGGAGTCACGGATATAATCTGCACATTCACTGATGAAGTTACGGAAGAGTCTCAGTGAACGACGAGTTCATCAATACACACTTACGATCTTTTTGGAGGGGTTGCGTTCAGACAGTATGTACACTAGGCCACAGACACAGAACTGCACAGAAGACATTTATTAATAACAACAACAACAATAATAACAATAATAATAATAATAATAATAAATGAGTGATGAAACTGGCTCAGTATTTTTTAAGTATTTTACTTTGATATTATTTAAGATCTTTCGAGCAGGGTTGCCAGGTCTGCGTGTGTCTGATGTATTTTAACCTCTTGTCCTGGGTTGTTTTTATACCAAGGGGTTAATGATTTAACATGTTGCATTAGCAAGGCTGCAGTGTAATATTGTCCTAGTTAACCTGTTTAAAGTACCATGATCCAGAATTTTGATTTCATTGTGTTCATGTGTGTGTGTGTGTGTGTGTGTTTGTGTATTCATGTATATATCTGTGTGTGATTGTGTGTTTGTGTGTGTGGGGTGGCACGGTGGTGTTGCACATTCACTGTTAGGGTTAGGGTTAGGGTTCAAGTCCCAGGTGGGTCAGTTGGTGTTTCTGTGTGGAGTTTGCATGTTCTCTCTGTGTTAATGTGGGTTTCCTCTGGGCGCTCCGGTTTCCCCCACAGTCCAAACACATGCGCTATAGGGGAACTGATCAACTACACTGGACATAGTTTAACCCTGGCAAAATCTGGCAACCCTGCTTGCAAAGCAGATCCAGTCAGTATAATGAGAGATGATCAGCAGAGATGAACACACCAGAACACCGAGCCAGAAGGGGCTGAACTGATCCGTCATCATGTCCTTGGGTGTGGTCATGGGGATCCCGAACATGAACAAACACACACCCATCATCACCAGAACAACCTTACACACACACACACACACACACACACACACACACACACACACACACACACACACACACACACACAAACACACAAACACACAAACACACACACACACACACACAGGTTTAAACTCTGTTATAAATGTTCAGGTCCAGCTGTATATTAGGTGGCGTTAACTATAATATGCTCTTACACTGAAATTAACATTATTATGGTGTACTCATTGTGTAAATTCAAGTTTTATAATGACCTAGTTATGAAAAATCCCTGTTTGTCCATGCTTGTCCACTTGCCAGATCCTGTATGAAGCTTAACACCTCACACAATGGACAAAACATTCTCATCTCAAAGCATATTTTACCTCAATCTGGCAACACACGTTACAACCCAGTTGAGGGGGCTATCAAATGTGCTTTGGCTTGTTTGACTGATCTCATTCATCACTACTGTGATTAACCTGTCAAGCAGCACAATAGAGTCACATCCACAAACACCAGTCAACACTGCACTGTGCCAAGAGGAAGCCCTATGTTAACAGTGTCCAGAAGCACTTCTCTGGGATGGAGCATCACACAGTGGAGACGTGTCCTGCGCTCAGATGAAGCAGTGTTTCAGGTGTTTCTGGGAGAAATGGACGCCGTGTGCTCCAGACCAAAGAAGAAGAGGATCATCCAGACTGACACCAGCAACACGTCCAGAAGCCCGGCTCTGTCATGGTCTGGGGTTGTGCCGGTGCTCTTGGTGAAGGTGACCTGCTCTTCTGTGATGCTCCAGTAATGCTGAACAGCACAGAGAGATTCTGGAGCTCAATATGCTGCCTTCTGCTCCAGAGACGCCCTGCAGAGTCCAACAAGACCATGCAGAACCACACTCAGCTCACATTACAGAGAAGAGGAGACGGACACTGCACTGGCCTGCCTGCAGTCCTGACCTGTCTCCAATAGAGAGTGTGTGGAAGACCCTGCACTGCTGGCCAGATTAAGAGCTGTTTGCAGGAGGAAAGAGACAGAATCACCCTGAAACACTTCAACACTTGCTGTCTTAAAATGTCTAATTGTGTTGTGTAAAGGACTGGCAGCAGTGCAGAGTGGGAAATGCTTCACTGTTTTAACTTTCTTTAATGTGTTGCAGGAACCAAAATTGGAATAGTGTTTATTTAGAAAAACAAAACAAATACGATAAAAATCATGAGGAACGTGTTAAATAGTGTTTGTTGTATCGTCTGCAATGAAATACACCTCAAAGTTAACTTAGCTTTCTTTTTTCATTTGCATTTTCCACACCGTCTCTGTTTCTGATTTGGGGATGTAATTGAAAGTAATGTATTATTTTACTTGTTACTTAGAAAAGTAATGTTATTGCGTAACTCTTGTTCATGATGATGATGATGATGATGATGATGATAACTCCTGCACCTGTAATGACTTACCCCCAACACTGTGTGAAACTGAAATAATCTCACCACGCTTTCAGCAGAGGTTTATCAGTGGCTGAAAACAGTACAGCTCATTTTGCTAGTCGCCAGTGTTGTGTGTGTGTGAAGGATTCTCACTCCGATACTCCTGGGTTGTCCTCTGAGGAAGCGGTGTACAGGTTTATTTCCTCCTGTCACAGTGCTGATGGGCTCTGATGCGCTCGCTGATGCTCCGTCCTCACCCATCACTGCACAACACACACAACTACACTGCAAATGCTTTCCCTCCTCAGAGTTTGTGTCTTGTTTCTAGTCCAAATATCTAAAGGTTCTTAAATCGTGAAGCGTTTTCTAGCTAAATAATCTTGTTTATTCTTTTGATATAAGATTATTTCTCTTGCCTCATTGTCAGATTATTCTGCTTGTTTTAATGAGAAGCTCTCTTCATTTCTCCTCATTATTTCTGAAAACAACACAACATTTTGTGCTTGTCTAAATGTTTCTTGATGTAAGAATGTTCAGACTAGACACAGGACAGAAACTCTGAGTAAGAGCAGCAGTTGTTGCAGTGTGAACACATTAAACAGTCAGTACCGCTGCATAAACACTAAAGCATTAGCACTGAACGCTTCATCACTGCGCTCCACATTCCTGCTGTCTGCATCCACTCTTTATCTACAGAACTTTAAAATAAAGAGCTTCAGTAAGCGCAGACGATCACTCATGCATTACCACCAAACTAATCAAGGCATGAAAGGTCAGCTTGTGAAATACCTGTGTGTGTCTGTGTCTGTGTCAGCGAGAGGAAAACAGCAGAGTCTGAGCAGAGGACGGAAAGAGAAACAGGAGAAGAACAGAGGGAGGGAGAGAGGGATGGGCTTCACTACAGGATGTTGGAGGGCACAAAAGGTCAGAAAACAGACTCAACTTCAGCAAGAGAAACACACTTCAGCATCAAGACAACATCCAATAGTGTGTGTGTGTGTGTGTGTGTGTGTGTGTGTGTGTGTGTGTGTGTTGTAGAAAAGCAAAAGAGGATTGGCCAGAGAGTCAGAAACTGAGAGAATGAAGAAAAAAAGCACAGAAAACAGCTGCTCTCAATAACCATCAGGAGAGCACCCGGACTGCGTCTTAATCAGCTCCCTTGTTCACTAGTGAGTGCACTGAATAGGGACTGAGATGTTTAACATGCGCACACTCTCATACAAAAAAAAATGCTTCTTCTTTTTTTTGTCTTTTTTCTAGTCCAAATATCTTTAAAGAAATTAAATCAGGAAGCATTTTCCCGACAAGCTAAACATATACTGTAATGGTGTTTTCAGAAATAATGAGTCAAAATAAAGTGAGTTTCCTTAAAACAATCAGAATAATCTGCTATTGAGGGAAGCTAAATGTTTCCATTTTACATAAGAGTAGTGTTTTTAGCTCTTTGTCAGATTATTTTGTTGTTTTAAAAACTGAACTTGACTATTTCTGAACACAAAACTCTGTATATTGTTGCTTGTCTAGAAAAAGCTTCTCAATGTAAGATTTTTTTTTTAATTTGGACTGGAAACAGGACAAAACCTCTAAAGAAAAAGCTTTTTTTTGCAGGGTGTGTCTCAATTAGCTCACTTGTTCACTAGTGAGTACACTAATAAGAAAGTCTGCTATATTAAGTGCTGTCTCAATCTCTAAATTCTGACTGTCTCAATCTCTACAGACTGTTCTCCACATAGACTTCCACTGATACGCATGTGAATGTGTCAGATCAGATACGCAAGCTCTTGTGACAAGTTTCTCAGTTCACTGAGTTGCAGAGATCAAGCTTGGTGAACTCTGACCTGTAAAATCACATCACTTGACTGCATGAGACCAGCTGATGATCAAAACAGCAATCGCTCACTTTATTAAATGTCTAATCATCTTGTTTAATCCCGCCTCTTTTCGCAGCTCCGCACGACAGAATTTCGCACACACAAACACGAGTGTGACCGCAGCTTTACCTGTAGATATCAAACAAGTCTTCAGGACTCAATTAGTCTGCTCAGGTGTGTTTAATTAGGGTTAAAACTAAACTGTGCAGAGCTGCGGCCCTCCAGGAACTGAGCTTAACACCTGCGGGCTAGAACAGGGTTGCCCAAACTCACTCCTGGAGGTCCGGTCTCCTGCCAAGTTTAGTTCCAACCCCAATCAGACACACCTGCGCTAGCTAATCAAGCTCTCATCAAGCATTCTAGAAACACCCTTGCAGGTGTGTTGAGGCAAGCTGGAGCTAAACTCAGCAGGACACCGGCCCTCCAGGACTGAGTTCAGACCCCCCTGAGCTAAAGGAACCATAATCCAGTGTAATAATCCAAGAACTGCACTCTTCTGTCAGTGCACTGCTCTGTTGGGAACTGTTTTGATGTGCTGGGTAATGTCAGTGCAAGATTTAAAGAAAGTCCTATTGTGAGACTGTTGTGTTCACAATCCTTTGATCTTTTATTCCATACACACACACACACACACACACACACACACACACACACACACACACACACACACACACACACACACACACAGCATGCGTTCATGTTTCTTGTTAATACACAGAATGGTTTATATTTTTGGACATTTGTTCAACACTTATTCATCATGTGTGTCTAAAGCGTTCCTGAATATGAATATGTTTGCATTGAGTGTATGTTTGTGTGTTTATAGGAGAAAATATTAATGAACACTTGACATTGAGCTCCCTTTTATTAGTGTATAACCTAAAATCAAGATAGATCCAGCCGTACACTCATGTGTTAGTTCCTGTTAGCTTTGGTTAATCAGTTTACAGATTCTAATGAGAGTTTATGTGACTATATAAAGGTAAATGCTGGAGTTTAAGATGATCTAAAATCAATACATGATAGTAATGTTTACAGATTGTGGTTAAATAATATTAATACGTGCAAATTCAGAATAATGTGTTTCATGAAGTGTGTGTGTGTGTGTGTGTGTGTGTGTGTGTGTACGTGTGTGTTCTTTACTAAATGTCTCCCCAAGTATAGCAATACTAGTCATTTTGGCCTTGTGGGGAGATTTTTTTGGTCTTGATGAGGAAAATGGCTCATTAATCAGACAAAATGAGTCTTTTGAGAATGTAAAAGTGCAGATTGTTTGCTGTGAGGGTTGTGTTTGCTTTATTTTCTCTCTGAAAGAGCACTGATGTGTGGTTTATATTGCTGGTGAAAACACTAGTACTCTGAACACTAACAGAGAGATATAATGCCATTGATATACTGTAGATGTGCATTAAGAAGATGATGAGACGATGAGAGATCTCCTCCACGCTGCTGAAGCTGATGTTCAGGATGTTCAGATGATCTTGGTCTCTTCACTCCGCTGACGGCAGATTCCGCATCACAACAACAGCCTGCAGAGATCAGGACAGACATCAGGCACAACCATGGGGAAGAACACAGTAGAAAAGTATAGTAAATACTGCAGTGTTCTTCAGCCATACTGTAGTAAAGTACTTCAGTTCTGTTGTGGTGATTCTACAGTTACTGTATCATTCATTCATTCATTCATTCATTCATTTTTTTCCGCTTATTCAGTGCTAGGTCATGGGGCAGTAGTCTAAGGACTTCCCTCTCCCCAAACACTGTCTCCTGGATCACCCCAGAGGAGCTGGAGGAATGTGTCCTGGGTCCTCCCCGAGACCCCCTCCTGGTGGACATGCCTGGAGCACTCCCCTAGGTAGGCATCCAGGAAGCATCCGAATCAGATGCCCGAGCCACCTCAGCTGACTTCTCTGGATGTGGAGGAGCAGCAGATCTACTCTGAGCTCCTCACCCTACAGTATATCTATAAGTGTGCGCCCTGCCACCCTGCTGAAGGAGCTCATATCAGTCCGTTGTATACGAGGAACGTAGATTGACTGGTAAATTGAGAGTTTTGTCAAGCGCATTACTGCTGTGCTGATCAGCCTGTCAATCTCACACTCCATCCTTTCCCCACTCATAAACAAAACTCTAATATACTTGACCTCCTCCACCTAGAGTAAGGACTTTCCTCCAACTGGAGATGGTAAGCCAGCTCTTTCTGGTGGATAGTGTGTCCCATAGTGTGATCTAATAATCTATTGCGACATAATAAAATGAATCGCTCGATGGTGCTGTTATTAGCTCACAACATAAAAGAATGAGGATCTGACCTGAGTGTTGCTGGAGCGCAGTGCTGCTCTGGCGAAACACGTCATGATGATCAGCAGAACTCCTCCTATTAAACCGTGACACAGAAACACACACTCCATCGCCACCACGGCACTCTGAAGGACACAAACAGGAGAGTGTGAGCACATATGCTGAATTATTCACTCCAAACATGCATCACTGCTTCTACACTCACTTGCTGTCTTTGTCTTTGTCTTGTTTCTTATTGTCAGAAATAATGAGTCAACATTTATTCTTGATCAGATTATTTTTAGTAACACTTTATCTTGATGGTCCACTTGAGTATTAGTCTGCTTAAAAGCTGCTGAAACCGCTCCTTCAACACACATATAACTTACTATAAGAAGCTTTGTGAATATATGTCAGTGTATATGCGTAGTGTTATGCATGTGAACAGTCTACTGATAATCTAATGAGAATTAGGGTGCATGTAGATGCAATGTAACTTAAATTCAACAAACAGACCATCAGAATAAAGCGTGACCTGTTTTTCTCACCTCATTGGCAGATTATTTTGCTTGTTTTAAAGAAAAACTCCCTTAAACGTAAGTATTTTTTTTTTAGATATTTGGACTAGAAACAAGACAAACGTAAAAAAAGCATGTCATGAAAGCAACACAAATGAATAAGTGAATAAAACCCCTCACATAGTGTTGTCTCAGATAAACGTAGTCATCCTCTGTGATGTTGTTATGGGTGTACTCATCTTGACGTTCAATTATGACCATTGATTTGATGAAGTCCATACAAGCGCTGACCACTCCAATGGTGGAGATGATGCTCAGAGCAAAACTAGCGGTAATCTGTGGACAATCAGCACACACACACACACACACACACACACACACACACACACACACACACACACACACACACACACACACACACACACACACACATGCACACATGCACAGGATTACACTTTGATTGCAGAAAACGTTTACTGAATATCTGGATGATGGATAAAACACTTACGATCTTTTTGGAGGGGCTGCGTTCAGACAGTATGTACAAAATGCCACAGACACAGAACTGCACAGAAGACAAGATGCTTAGTGATTCAACATCATCAGATACTCAGTCTAACGTGAACAGTGTGTGAAGACTTGACAACCAGAACACTTAAAACAGCCTCATTAAACCATGCTATTTTAATCGAAGGCTTCTACAAAGCCTGAACTGCATTGTGTACATTGTTGTGAGCTAAACGGCATGATAAAGTTAATGCCATAGACTATATTTTTGGCTTGTTTCCACAGAGCGGTATGCTTCAGTACAGTACGGTATGCATTTCATTTAGTTTTCACTGTCAAAAGTACCAAGATAGCAAACTGCACTGTCCCCCTTTTTTGGGACCCTTTCACAAGGATATCTATCACAACAGTGCTAAAAACAGGAGCTAGATTCACCAACACCGATTGCTTTACAAAACATTATCACTCGCACATGCTGCAAGAAGAACGACAACAGAGAAAGCTTTATATTTAAATAAATAACCAAACACAACATATGTGCGGCACGGTGGCTCAGTGGTTAGCACTGGTGCCTCACAGCAAGATCGCTGGTTCGAGTCCCGTCTGGGTCAGTTGGTGTTTCTGTGTGGAGTTTGCATGTTCTCCCCATGTTGGCGTGGGTTTCCTCTGGGTGAAATGCCAGCCTCATATATATATATAGTCTCATCTAAGACCAGTGGTGTCTTTTAACATTTTTTTGAGCAGGTCTAACTAAAGAGAGATGCAGATAAACATACCAGAATCCCGAGCCAGAAGGGGCTGAACACATCTGCGGAAGTCATTATGTCTGTATGCACAGTCATGGGGATCCCAAACAAGAACAGACCCACACCCATCATAGACAGCACAACCTTACAGGATACAAACATGTATGAAACATCTGCTGGAAGACTGCTTCTCAATCATTATAGATATGTCAAACAGTAATGGGATGGAAACACCAGAGCACAGATGCAGAGGTCTGTCTGAAACTGTAGATGGCGCACTGTCATTACCGCAAGCAACTATTGAGTAGAATGAACAGAGGGAAGGCAGAGTCCACTGAAGAATCTGGCTCATACTGAAGATTATAAACTGCAGCACAAATGTGGTCTCCATGTCACACTGTAAAACATCTTCCGTCTGTGACATGTTCACAAACCCTAACCCAAGCGATACCTCACAGCAAACATAAACCATCTGTAGTTTCAACTTTTCTCATGACATGCCTCGATAATAAAACCAGAAAATCTGTCTTTGTTGTTGCGCTGAATGAATCCTCAGACTCTGCACTCCTATTGGTTCTTGGATTGATGCTCATTGTAAGACAATTCAGGCAAGAGTCCAAGATAATCTGACAATGCCAGAATTTAATTGGAGAGAAAATCAGACTGCAATAGCTATTAAAACGATGTTGGTGAACATCAAACTAATCATCAAAGACTGCAGATTTTAGCCTTTCCAAAAGTTATTCACAAAAGACTAAATTGTGGCCACAATCACAAACAGTGAGCCGGGTTACGCCAGAGACATTTGAAAAAGGCTTTTGAAATTAAATGAAATTAAATGCAGATGGAGCTGGAGGATGATGATTGACCAGGGTAGATTCTGAGGCCCTGACTATCAAACATAGGGACTCTGGTTCTGGTGATGCTGATAGGCATTTCTATACATGTCCATGGTTCCACTGGCAGGAATGGACCGGGCTGTGAGTACTGGGTTACTTCATACATGTTTATGAGACAATTTCTGTGTCTGAGCACTGTCAGAAGTACCAAAATAGCAAACCGTATCAAGCCACCCTTATAAGGGTGTCTAACATAACACTAAAAAGAGTGGAGATAGACTCGCTGCTGAATGCTGATCGGCTTACAGAAAATCATCACACATCCAACAAGGGAAACAGCAACACTGGAAGTGGCATGTTTAGGCACACAGCTGAAACACCACAATATAACAACACACGGACAGTGTGCAGCAATGGACCATGGTCAACCCGAGCTCAAGCAACGCTTGTCATGTGACATACATCCACATGCCAAGAAGAAGAACAGAATCTGCTGTATGTCCTCCATTGTTGTTTACATGTTGTGTCTAAAAGCAAGAGAGGTGCCACTTTTCTTTATTCATGTGCACTTGCTGCAAGTTTACATTTGGAAGAATAAACTTGAGTTTGCAAAAGAGTTGATGGGTGAATGACCCGCACTGATTTCTCCTTGAGCAAGAATGATGTTGATCTCACCTTAATATTGCACACCAGACCTATCTAGTAAGGGTAATATTGGCAGTGTAAATGCAGGACTGTACTGAACCACACTGCTAAGAGGAAACAAAGCATTAAGAAGATTAATTATAGAAATCAAACAACTCACAAACATGTAAACATGCATAGATTCTCAAACATCTCACAGCTCATTCTTTTGCTTAAACTGAGTAGAAGTGATGTTATGTTGGTGTCTTGCTCAGTTATGAGGGGAATAATCTCATATGTAGTCTACAGAACAGTGGGTTTCTTTAAATTAATTACATCTTTCTAGGCAAATCTAATAAAAGAGAGACACAAATCAACATACCGACATCCCGAGCCACATGGGGCTGATTATGTATTCTTCCACAGCAACCATGGGGAATCCAAACATAAACAGACACACACCCATCATCACCAGCGAAACCTTACACACAATAAGCATATATGAAACACCTCTCACCAGACAAAAAGGTTTTAGGTGAAATCAGGTAAAGGTGGAATCTGAGAATTGTGGAGGAAGCTGGGGTTCAAGAAAGCCTGGTGGAGTGGGCAGGATGATGATGGACCAAGGTGGAATCTGAGGTATGAGGTGAAGTCTGAGGTTTGTGGTTTAATTTGAGGTTTGAGGTGTAGTCTAAGTTTTAGGGAGCCCAGTGGAGTGGGCAGGATAATGATTGCTCACTGTGGAATCTGAGGTTCAAGGTGGATTTTTGGGATTGAGGGAGGCTGGTGGAACTGACCATTGATGACAATTGACCATGGTGGAATCTGAGGCTATGGTGGATGGGTTTTGTAAACTGGAGACTTTAGAGTGGCCTGGTGAGGTCCTTCTCAGTGTGCTGATGGTTATGCAAAATTTAGCACAACCCATAAAATGAGTGAAACAATAAGCAGATAGTATGCAAACAAATAGTTTGAATGCAGCACTATGAAAGTTTCTTCCTTAACCCGAAACACACAGCCTCATCCATCCCTGCCAGTGGAATCATGGACATATATAGAAATGCCTAGCAGCAGAAAACATACACCAGTGACATTTTTGAGCTTGTCAAAATGTACACAGCAGCCTCTAGTGGATTTGTGAAAATAAAAACTACTAGAAAACAACCTTATTTCTCACTTCTCTAAACTGTATCCCTGGGCACATGATTCCAGTGAGCTTGGGTTGTAAAATGTAATTTCCCTATGCAGAAATGAATGGTTATGCTCTACAAATCCTGAATTTTCTTTGTCACCAGTGTTGTGTGTGTGAAGGATTCTCACTCCGACACTCCTGGGTTGTCCTCTGAGGAAGCGGTGTACAGGTTTATTTCCTCCTGTCACAGTGCTGATGGGCTCTGATGCGCTCGCTGATGCTCCGTCCTCACCCATCACTGCACAACACACACAACTACAGCCTTTATTCAGCAGATTACTGGAGGAAACTCAACATATGACCAGAATGCGAACAAATCACACATGCTCAATAATACTGGCATCAATATAACGTTACATTAGCCTGTAACATGCAATAAAAATTAAACACGGCACATTTTTGCAATGTATGCACACAATTATGTCTAAATATTGTATTTGGATATGTACAAATATTTCTTTTAAAATTGCCAAATTATTTTTGGACTCATATCATGAAATTAATTGGCTGTTTTAATAAAACTAAATGCCCTTTATGTCTTCAGTGCTGTACATTGCATAAAAATGATTTTCTTTATTAAAGTTTGAGTCTTGTTTCTAGTTCAAAATTGTCTAAAATATAAATTAAGAAGCTGTGTGTTGTTTTCTTCAGAAATAAAGAGACAAAATGAAGTGAGTTTCTTTTCATATAACTATATAGCTAAATTCATCTCATTTCATAACAGAACACAAGATTATTTTGCTTGTTTTAAGGACAAACTCACTTCATTTTGACATTCCTTTAAACAAAACAAAAGTTTCTACTTTTCTTTTAAAAATGCTTTTTGATTTAGGAATTTCTCAATATTTGGACTTGAAACAAGACAAAAATTAAGCAAGAAAAGCATTTTGTGCGGTGTATGCATATAAAGCACCTAAACTACCACAGTACACAGCTCATCAATGCTTCAACAGCAGCCCTGAACACACTAACAGACCCGCTCAACGCCTACAAACTGATCAGATCAAACTAAAACATCTCATGTGTCCTGAGCACAGCTAATCGCACAGCACTGAAAGGTCAACATCAGAGCGAGAGCTTGTGAAATACCTGTGTGTGTCTGTTTCTGTGTCAGCGAGAGGAAAACAACAGAGTCTGAGCAGAGGACGGAAAGAGAAACAGGAGAAGAACAGAGGGAGGGAGAGAGGGATGGGCTTCACTACAGGATGTTGGAGGGCACAAAAGGTCAGAAAACAGACTCAACTTCAGCAAGAGAAACACACTTCAGCATCAACACAACATCCAATAGTGTGTGTGTGTGTGTGTGTGTGTGTGTGTGTGTGTGTGTGTGTGTGTGTGTGTGTGTTGTAGAGAAAACAGATTGTGCCAGAGAGACAGAAACTGAGAGAGAGAAAGAAGAAAAAAGCAAAGAAAACAGCTGCTCTCAATAACTGCATCCAGAGCCGGAGAGAACACTGGCTGCATCTCAATCAGCTCCCTTGTTCACTAGTGAGTGCACTAGAAAACATGCTTTTCTTACTTAGTTTGTGTCTTGTTTCTAGTCCACATACCTTTAAAAACTCTTCAATCAAGAAGCATATAGACATGCAGAAAAAAACGTGTTGTTTTCAGAAAGAATGAGTCAAAATGTAATGATTTATTTCCTAAAACAAGCCAAATAATCAGGTTTTTCCTTTGGCATAACATTATTCTGCTTGTTTTAATGAAATTCTCTTCATTTTGACTCATTATTTCTGTAAACAACACTATAATATTGTGCTTGTCTAGAAAATGCTGACTGATTTAGGAGTTTTTAGATTTTTGGACTATAAAGAAGACAGAAACTGTGAGGAAGAACACTTCAGTGTGTGTGTGTGTGTGTGTGTGTTTTATTTCTTCATATATATTCCTGCTCTTCATGTAGCTGAATGATTGATCTGCATTACATCAGAGAATAAGCATTAGCTGACAGAGAAAGCTTCATGTAATCATAAATATCTCCTTCTCACAGCTCATCTGCAGATGTGAGGAAACTCTAATGCAGATGTGTCCTTAACACGGCTAAACAATCTGCTTCTTGTTTCTAGTCCAAACATCTGAACATTCTTAAATTAAGAAGCATTTTCTAGACAAGTAAAAAAATATAGTGTTGTTTACAGAAATACTGAAGCAAAATTAAATGAGTTTTTCATCAAAACAAGCAAAATAATCTGACAATGGTGGAGGAAAATACCAGTAGGCTACCAGTAGAAACATGAGGTGATTTGATTGTATATTATTACAAAATAAAAGTGTTTTTTTTTTATTTTTATTTTTTTAATCTTGGATGTGTGTAAACCTACAGTAGTAGACACCAAAACAAAACACGAAGAATTAAAATAGCTTAACACTTTCTCAGGCATGTGTACCCGAGTGTGTGTGTGTGTGTGTGTGGTTCATCTTTCAGCCAGCAGAGGACAGTCTTTACCAACACTGAACATCTGAGCCCATTTTAATGTGGTGATGTTATTGACCCGCAAACTATTTCATAACCGTAACGAGAGACAATTCAACCATAAGCTAATGTTAAAACAGCTCTCATAACATTATTTATCAATATGTGGCTCTTTTTGGATTATCTGAAGCTACAGTAATAAAAAAGTAAAACAGGAGATATGATAGGACCACTATTTTTGTTTACATCCCTCAAAGAGAATTAGCGAGAATTAATTATATCATTTATTATATTACCCATTCATTGAATTTGATTATTTCCCAGTGATGGTTTGCAGCTACATCCACTGTGTAAAACATGCTGAAATAGTTGGTGGTTCATTCTGCTGTGGCGACTCTTGATAAATAAAGTGACTAAGCCGAAAAAAAATGAATGAATGAATGTTGAAACAGTAAATATACAGAGTATTATTAATATTTACCCTCACAGTAATGTTAAAAAATTAGGCCTGTTGTTGTTCTACCTTCTACGTCACAAAAATATGCCATATTAATGTGAGCATCCCTTACAGCTGTTCATCAATTCCCTATAGCGCATGTGTTTGGACTGTGGGGGAAACTGGAGCACCCAGAGGAAACCCACGCCAACACGGGGAGAACATGCAAACTCCACACAGAAACACACACTGACCCAGCCGAGACTCAAACCAGAGACCTTCTTGAGTGCTACCCACTGTGCCACCTTCATTCTATTCCTTTCCATTCTTTTATTTACTATATTCTATTCATTTTGTATTCAGTTCTATATTATTCTATACCCGTATACTCTACTACAGTCTAGTCCATTACATTCTGTTCTACTATATTCTGAATAGCATAATAAATTACACACATACTCTTGTTAAGCAATATATTTCAATTCAAACCCATCAATGTGCTGGTTTTCAGTAATCGTTTTATTAAAAATATGTCATCAGTTATGTCTGTCTTACAAATACAAGCAATTTTCTATATACAAATACAAAAAGGAAATAATAAATGAATTTTAAGCTGACAAGAGGGAACAATACTTTGTAGGTGTGTATTCAGGATCAGTCAGAACAGTCAATCATCATTGTAAAAGCACAGAACAGGAGCGTCTGAGATTCTCCTGTAGATGAACTCTTCTGTAAATCTGATTTTTATGAACGTATCTGCAATAATATTCAGCATTGTGCACTGAAAAGTGTCTTGTAAATCCGTCAGTTCCAGCATGCTTTAACGCTCCACATTAGCTCCTGAACATTCAGTCAACATTTAATATGTTTCATTCACTAATAACAGACACTTTTTGGTTGGGATTTTATACGTATGCATGGAAATGAGCTATAGGTTTTCAATATGAACATTGACTCAATTAATATTCATTATGTAGCTTGGTCGTGTTCAGCATGTAAAATATAAATAGTATGCAAAAGCTGTAAGCGTGTGTTTTCTCTTACTGACAGAAACCGTAATGTCCATCATGCTAACATTACATCACTGAACACACACTTGCTGCCATCATCAACATTTCCACTGCACTCCCACATTATAGTCATTTACAGTAAATACTGCAGTGTTTTTGACCCATACTACAGTGAAGTGCACTATACTGTATATATTATAGTATATTCAGTAACTGAATGAGTGCTCCAGCATACTGTCGTATTAACTATAGTGAACTGATAAACTCTAATAAACACTGTAGTATACTTCACTTCAGTAAACTGTGGTGTATTGTAGTATAGTATGCCCTATATACTTGTAGAAAACTACAGTATTGGGTTATTTGTTTATAATAATATATTTGTTGTGTTACCATAGCAACTGTAGAATCACCACAACGCATCCATTAATATAGCTGTTGTGTTACCATAGCAACTACAGAATCACCACAACACATCAACTACTCTAGTTGTTGCATTACCATGGCAACTATAGAATCAACACAACACATCAATTACTATAGTAGTTGTGTTACCATAGCAACTGTAGAATTACCACAACAGATCAATTACTGTAGTTGTTGTGTTACCATAGCAACTGTAGAATCACCACAATACATAAATGACTATAATTGTCATGGTAACACAACAGCTACAGTAATTGAGTTCTTCGATAAGGTATGGTTTAAAGACAGTATTATTATAAGACACTGATGTATTTGTTCGTGTGGGTCTTCTTTAAGTTGTAAAATAACCTCTGTGGAAAGTTCTTCCTCTTCTGAGGTCTTCATGGGGGTCTCTGCCTCTGTCTGTGTGCTGACGGGGGTCTGCTGCCTCAGTTTCGGGGCTGTGAGTTGAACTCATTGCAGATGTTGTGGATGATTTTAGAAACGTACTTGTAGAGGTTGTCAAACTCGTCCACGAAGAAGGAGTGCTCTCTGTCGGGGTCAGTGGCGATGTACTCCAGCTCGTCCTGCGCTGCCCAGGCGATACCGATAGAGTACGCAATCACACCTGGAGAAGCGGAGACACAGCAGAGAAACACACAGCACACACATGAGCAGAGCTGACCCAAACACACACACACACACAGCTGCTCCTACACACACAACTAGCGCTATAATGCTGATATTGGGGAAAATACTAATCTGTTAAAAAATAGTGAGTTTCCCTTAAAACCAGCTAAATGGTGCATCAGTGGGAGAGCAGAATAATCATATTAGAACACAAAAACACATGTACTATTATTTTACCTGCCTCACTGCCAGATTATTTAGCTTGTCTATAAGAAAATCCCTCATTCGTTCATTTTCTTTTCAGCTTAGTCCCTATATTAATCAGGGAATTCCTGTAATAATGACCCACCAACTTATCCAGCATATGTTTTACACAGCAAATGCCCTTCCAGCTGCAACCTATCACTGGGAAACGCCCATACACACTCATGTGTTTAGACTGTGGGGGAAACCGGAGCACCCGGAGGAAACCCACGCCAACACAAGGGGAACATGCAAACTCCACACAGAAACACCAACTGACCCAGCCGAGACTCAAACCAGAGACCTTTAGATATTTCAACTACAAACAAAAAACATTTAAGCAAAAAAGCATTTTCTGCACTGTGTGTATATGCATATATATATATATATATTTCCGACAATGACGACTCTTGTCTTGGGAGAAGTTTGGGGTATTTCCAGTCAGAAAAACTGTTTAACTTAATAAGAATGATCTAAAGTCTCTGCCCCCTTTCCAGAAGAGGAGCCATTGCTCAGATACTCCAGAGTCAAATGAAACCTCCGTCTCCTTCATAAAGCCGTGTCAGTGTGAACTCTCGATGCATGTTTTCTGTCTGTCAGATGCAGAATGTTCACTGTCTGACAGTGTTGCATGTGTAAGTTCAAATACACACACGGTTGAGTCATAAACACACAAAAACACAAGTTGACAGTGCAGATGTTGTGTTGATTCCAGGAAACACTCAGGAGTGCAGTGGAGGCGGTGTAAGTTTTGGGAAAAGTGAAACAGCAGCTGGAGCGACTCTCTGCATTTCTGTATTATTAGTTCCCTGATGTATGGTATTTTTCTGAACGTCCTCTGTTAAAGCGTTCTCTGAAACAGGTACAGGACTTTCATCGTTCAGCACCGTTTAATCAGAGTGCAGAATGTGTGGCTCAGTGAACGTCAGTGTTTAATGAGATTTACCCTGGATGTGTTTCTGAATCAACATCCTCGCTGGTTCTGGAAAAACATTCCTATAAAGCAGCCACTGCTCAAGCTTTTACCCAGAATCCCACACTGACCGTGCTCGCATCTCTGAGACGTCTACAGTTTAACCTTGTTTAAACTGTAAATTCAATGTTTGTCCACTGGTGTGTAATAACAGAAAATCCACACGAATCATGCGGGATCACTTAGATTGCCCCTCGTGATGAATAACCGGACAGGTTTGAGGAGTCAGTTTTATGAGCTTCTGGTCATTTTAATGAGGCTCTTGTAAAATATATATATATATATATATATATATATAATATCAGTTTATAGTGTCTTGTTGGCCAGTTCATCCATGTTTTGCTTGAGTTTTTGTTGCATTGACATGGTTTTGTCCAGCAGGGGTCGTCAGCATGTGCTGTTTTTAATACATCGAAACCGTAAATGGACCCGATGCAATGGACCCTTTTCACAAGGCTGTTATGACATATTTAACAGTGACCATAATCTTAAATGCTGGAAACCTTTTAATATTTACATTTATACACCGCTAAAAAATAAAGGGAACACTTCAACAACACAATGTAACTCCAAATCAATCACACCTCTGAGAAATCAAACTGACACTTAGGAAGCAACACTGACTGACAACCCATCTCACATGCTGCTGCGCAGACGGAACAGACAACTGGTGGAACTGATGGGCAATTGGCAACGCATCCCCACTAAAGGAGTGCTTCTGCAGGTGGTTCTGCAAGGAGGAACAGGAGGAGCAGTGGCAGAGCCCTGCAAAATGACCTCCAGCAGGCCACACATGTGCATGTGTCTGCTCAAACAGACTCTATAAGGGTGGTCTGAGGGCCTGATGTCCACAGGTGGGGTATGTGCTTTCAGCCCAACACCGTGCAGGACGTTTGGCATTTGACAGAGAACACCAAGCTTGGCAAATTGGCCACTGGCGTCCGGTGCTCTTCACAGATGAAAGCAGGTTCACAATGAGTACATGTGACAGAGTCTGGAGACGCCCTGGAGAGTGTTCTGCTACCTGCAACATTCTCCAGCATGACCGGATTGGCAGTGGGCCAGTAATGGTCTGGGGTGGCATTTCTTTGAAAGGCCGCACAGCCCTCCATGTTCTCGCCAGAAGTAGCCTGACTGCCATCAGGTACCGAGATAAGATCCTCAGACCTCTTGTGAGCACATCTGGGACGTCATATCTTGCTCCATTAACGAATGCCACAGCCTGTCCTAGAGTTGACGGATGATTTAGTCCAGGTTCTGACAGATGATCCCTCCCGAGACCCTCCACCACCTCGAGAGCATGGCCAGGCATTGTGTGGAGGTCATACAGGCGAAAGCACACGGCTGAGCCTCATTTTGACTTGTTTTCAGGACATTACGTCACAGTAATATCAGCCTAAAGTGTGGACTTTGAGTGTGACTCCAAATCCAGACCTCCATGGGTTAATACATTAGATTTCCATTGATGAGTTTTGTGTGGTTGTGTTGTCAGCACGTTCAACTATTCAGAAAACAAAGAGCTTATAAGAATATTTCCTCCATTCAGATCTAGGATGTGTTATTGTAGTGTTGTGTGAGCTGTGTGTAATGCAGTGTGTATGAGGCCAGGACAGTAAATCTAACCTGTACGGTGCACGGCCAGCGCCGGGGCCCGCACGTCATCGTAGGAGCGTCCGTCCGTGATGACGATCATGATCTTGCGTTTGTTGGGTTTGGACTTGCTGAAGAGCTGGTCTGCGGCGTAGGTGATGGCGGCTCCGGTGCTGGTTCCTCCGCTCCAGTAGTTTATGCGCTTGATGGCGTTCAGCAGGTCGGCTTTGTTGTTGTGCTGTCCGAAAGCGAACTCCAGCCGCTGCTCGTACGTGTACTGCACGATGCCCACACGGGTGTCCGTGTCTGAGATCTCGAACTCCCGCGTCACGTTAGCCACGAACTGCAGCACGGTGCGGAAGTTTCCGGTGCCGACGCTGCTGGAGCCGTCGATGACGAAGGCGATGTCGTTGGCGTTCAGGCAGGTTTTACTACACACCAGCCGGTCCGTATCACACACACGCTTCACCAGCGGCTGCACGGCCTTACGCAGAGCAAACCAGCTCGCTATGGGAAGCGAGAAGAAGCCGTTGGTCCTGCACACCGCCTAGGGCACAAACAACAAATCAAGATTCCTCCTCACAATCATTCATTACCTCATTAATAAAACTATTATTAATTAATATTGCACTTTAACTCTACACTTAAACATACAGACTACCATATTACAACAACAACAACTCATCATTTAACATGAATATAGATTATGACCTCTTTGACTCAATAAACACTTTTCTCACTCCACTGCATTTTGCGTGTTAAATTTTGACTATTCTTCACCTAATTAATTTTGTGGCATTTTTTAGATTATTTGAGAAAGCTAAAGAGACGTTTATGCCAACAACAATAACCATCACTGTAAATATATATAGTAACATACTATTAATCGTTAGTTTGTGCATTTCCGTCTGCATTTCCATCTTGTAACCAGCAGGTGTCCTCAGTGTTTGTAGCGCATCTGACCAGTGAATCCAGCTCGTGTAATCTCGCTGGATCAGTCGTGCATGTCAATACCTTGTCAACAAAGTTGCTCTCCACCACGTTCTGCTTCTCGTTGTCGTCTGGGCCCTCAATAGTGACGAAGAAGATGTTGATGCCGGACTCTCTGGCAAGGCGCGAGGCTTCCTCCACCCGGTCCGTAGGCCAGCCGTCCACAAGCACCACGGCCACATTGGGCGCCCCACCGCGGTTCCCATTGGCATCACTGAAGAACTGCTTGTTGATGTAGGACAGAGCCTTTCCTGAGAGAGCAGAGCCAGAAACACACACACACACGCACGCACACACACACACACACACACACACACACACACACACACACACACACACACACGCACACACACACACACACACACACACACACAGAACAGCTTTAGTTCAGCCTCAATCACTGCACTGTTTTAGTTGCTGCTTACACACTTCCAGAGCTGCACAAACGATCAATGCAGCAGTGAGGAGAGCTGGAAACACACACCTCCTGCTGCAGACACACACACACACACACACACATACTGCAGGCATGGGAATAGAAACAACACACACAGACACAAACAAAGAGATCAAGACACGCAAACAGATACACTCACAGCACTGAGACAGAAGGGAACACCCATGCGCGCACACACACACACACACACACAGCTGTTGTTTCTCTCCATAATTTTAAGACTCTAATACATTCATTCATTCATTTTCTTGTCGGCTTAGTCCCTTTATTAATCCGGAGTCACCACAGCAGAATGAACCGCCAACTTATCCAGCAAGTTCTTACGCAGCGGATGCCCTTCCAGCTGCAACCCATCTCTGGGAAACATCCACACACAGATTCACACACACACTCATACCCTACGGACAAATTAGCCTACCCAATTCACCTGTACCGCATGTGTTTGGACTGTGGGGGAAACCGGAGCACCCGGAGGAAACCCACGCGAAGACAGGGAGAACATGCAAACTCCACACAGAAACGCCAACTGAGGCGAGGTTCGAACCAGTGACCTTCTTGCTGTGAGGCGACAGCACTACCTACTGCGCCACTGCCTCACCCAGATTCTCTAATAGCTGAATTTAATGCAAAATGAGGCAAATGGTGCAAAAGTTGGTGCTTTCTTTTTTAATTGAGTCAGTCAGGACACAGTTCCAGTTCCTTCTGCACCATCTGTGTTTGATATTTAATTAACATCTTAAACGTGATCTCAAAACAGCGAAACAATACACATTTACATCAAATTTTGAGTAAATTCGCTAGCAAATCAATCATTTTAGGCTACAATAATCATAAATATTTCAGGAAATCCCTGATATTTTATGACTTCAAATAGAAAACTCTGACTTTAAATGACCTTTGGAAATTCCATGATATTCCAGAAAATACATGACCTGTGAGAATCCTAAATCTTAAGCTAAAATTAGAACTAAATCTATGAAACTAAACATTTTTTATATTGTAAAAGCTATTTGTTTTGACGTGTTGAAATTTGTGTCGAGTCGAGCCCACTCTGATATTGAGACATTGGACTGTAATACCCAGATCCACCACTAGGATGTAGCCAATCCTACATGCGGCACTGTTAGAGCTCTTCTGAAGTGCTTTAAAATGTGCAGTTTTTATTGGAGGTTTGACATAATCTCATCTGAAGCATGAAGAGGGTGGGGCATATATTAGCTCCACCCCTTTAAAAGAATCAGCCAATAGTGTGTTGTTTTTATTACTGCTCTGCCGGTGAGAGTGGTTGAGCTCAAGCACATCAAATAAACAACCAATGAGAAAAAGGGGGCAGGGCATGTCAGATACTTGAGAGCATTTGATTGGTCAGGAGATTTGGCGAGTTGTGGCTTATTTGCAAACCAATTTCGAGAGGATCACGAGCTTATAATTGAACACGGCTGACACCGCCTCAGCTCTGTATTTTACACCAATCAGATGGATACTGACACTCTACAAATAACCAATCCTGTCATCTTCGTCTTGAAGAATCCCTACTCCTCACCTTCTCTGATAGGGCGGCACGGTGGCCCAGTGGTTAGCATTGTTGCCTCTCAGCAAGAACGCCGCTGGTTTGGTGCCTAACCAGGCTGGTTGCTGTTTCTGTGCAGAGTTTTCATGTTCTCTCCGTGTTCACATGGGTTTCCCCTGGGTTCCCCGGTTTCCTCCAACCATCCAAACACATACATTATAAGTAAACTGACTATTCCAAAATAGCATCCAAGACAACAATTAGCCAGACACTTCTCAGCACGCTTACAAGTAGGGGAGTTCTCGAGATCTACCTGAGCTCAAACTCCCCTCTCACCCTTCTAATGGAAGGGAGCCCAAGGCTCGAGGATATTCTGAGCTCTCTCCGGTGACAGCATGCCAAACACGCTTTATAATCAATCATCAGCTGAGGGTGAACTCTTGAAACTGAAGTATGAGGAGACGACAAAAACATCCTTCATCCATTTAGACAAACTTTAGACGTTTAAATCAGGTTTACATTGTCTAAATCCACATTTTGTCATTGTTTTGGAGGCACTAGATTACAGATATGCTTAAATCTGAAATACTGATGCTAATATCTAAAACAGTGGTCCACAACCTCCAGGCTGTGGACTGGTACCGGTCTGTGGATCAATTGGTACCGGGCCACACAAGAAATCACTAATCATTTACATTTTATTTATTGTCTGAGTCTGAACGATCTTTTATTTTGAAAAATGACTGTATTATCTTGTATTGTAATGTCACTCACAACTCACAGGCTAGCAACATAGGTATAAGACAGATGTCTTTGCGACGCTCGTCATCCTCTGAGAAAACCGCTGATGGTCGCAGAGCAATCTACACATACACACCCCCTGGGTCATGGTAAAATTGTCAAGCGTTAATCAGTCCGCAGTGATAAAAAAGTTGGGGACTGTTCATTCATTCATTCATTCATTCATTTTCTTTTCAGCTTAGTCACTTTATCAATCCGGGGTTGCCACAGCGGAATGAACCGCCAACTTATCCAGCACGTTTTTCCTTAGCGGATGCCCTTTCCAGCCGTAACCCATCTCTGGGAATGGTTGGGGATCTAAAACTTTATTTTCAGCTCAGGGATCTTTCACATCATTTAGAGTTATTTAAATCATCCTAGGAATTGCTTTGTTTTAACCACAGATGAACACAAAGCGTCTGCATCTCCCTCTCTCTCTGCTGCATGATGTGAAACTGATGTGGGAATACTCTGCAGGGTCACTGCAGGCCTGAAGACCCACAGAAGAAGAACATCTCCCTGTGAAAAGCAGATAGAGCGAGGCCCCGGGCTATCTTTGTCTTTATATAGGGCAGCTGCTGTTTTACTGGATCCCTCTGTTATATTAAAGAGACACTATCTATAACACAAACCATGCGGCCATGAGAAAAGCTAATCTCTAGCTTGGATAAACCTCAGGCATCTGGTCAGCTCACAGCCTGTAATTTAGCCACAGTTTCCAGCGCAGATTTAGATCTTCTGTGGCTGGAGTTCAGTGGATCCTGAGATAACTTCTGCTCCTCAGGCCAGCTGGATGAAGATGGTGTGGGTTTACTCAGGTAAGTTCAGCTTTATTTTGAGTTTTCAGGCTCACGAATGTAGTTTGAGCTATGCTGCCTATATCCAGAGCTCAGGCCGCTTTGAATGGTCAAGACCAGCCTACTATGTAGTATGATTGACAGGTTAACCAACCAATCACGTTTCTTTTTGTGCAGTGTCATGTTTATAGGTATGGAAACGTCCTCAGAATAACAGTCTGAGACGCAACTGAGCATCACTCATCCACAAACGTCTTTAAAAGTTTGACACATCAATGATCTTGGTGTGAGGTTTGAATCTGATTCTGTGCTTCAGGTGAAACTCACCCACATGTGACGGACCGCCCTTCTGCACGATCTTACTGATGGCCGGCTTCAGGTCCTTAGAGTTGGAGAACTGCTTCAGACTGAACTCTGTCACTGGATCATCCCTATATCACACACACACACACACACACACACACACACACACACACACACACGCACACACACACACACACACACACACACACACAGTATATATATATTAATCTGCTATCCATCCTCGCTCTGGTCTCCTCAATCTCTGCTCAGTTTTCATCCTCTCACCCGTACTGAATGATGCCCATCATGGCTCCGGCCACGCCCACATTGAGTGCCTGAGAAACCTCCACTAGGAAATCCTTCTGGATCTTGAAGCGGCGTTTCCCGATGCTCCAGCTGCCGTCCATGAGGAACGCCATGTCCACTTTACAGTCTGCAGAGAGAATGAGACCAGGCCAGATGTCAATGTCTGTCTGCTATAAACACTGAGGTTAAAGGGAACGGCTGCTGCTCACTCAGGGCTGCTGTTTATGCTAATGAGATGGAGAGATGGGCACTAGTGGGCGGGGCTTTCCCCCTCTGATGACAAAGGGAGAATGTCAATCAAAGAGTTTCTGCATCAAGTCTGACCAGAGCAAACACAGTTCATTCATCTTTACTATTAGAGGCTGGAGATGCTGACAAACAACTAGGGTTAAACTCTTATTAAAGTGATTTCTGCATATTAAGTGCACTTTAAAGAGCAATTTAAAGACTAAAAAGTTAGCTGAATCAAATTAAAGGTCAATTTAAAAAAAAGTAATTTCTTAAGGGGGCTAATAATATTGACCACAGCAGTTTTTACATTTCAAATATATAAATGTTTTTATTCCGATCTAAAAGAAATCTGACTTTCACCAGGAGAAAATGTAATGGGAAATACTGTGAAAAATGTCCTTGCTCTGTTAAACAGCACTTGGCAAACATTTGACAAATAATAAAACAATATAGATGTGTGTTTGAGAGTACTTGGATCTCCTTGAGACGGGACTTCAGGAGCTCTGGCTGTGGTGTCCATGACTCGAGAAGTGAAGCCTGAGAGAGGAGAAAGAAAATCAGCAGATCCACACAAACACACTCACTTACAATATCAGTATGCATTTCTCATTCATTCATTCATTCATTCATTCATTCATTCATTCATTCACCTGTTCTGTGGCTTGCTCATTCATTATTTCTATATTATTTTCTATCTATACTCGTTCCTTCATTTATTCGCTTCTTTGTTCATTCATTCACACACTTGTTTGTTCATTCATTCATTCTTTCATTAAATTATGAAAGTTACCTTGTTGGTACATTCATTCATTCATTCAATAATCCATTCATTTACTGGTTCATTCATTCATTTACTTGTTCATTCATTTATAGTCATTCATTCATTCATTCACTTGTTTCTTCATTCATTCACTTGTTCGTTAGCTCGTTCATTCATTCATTCATTCATTCATTCATTCATTCATTCATTCATTCATTCATTCATTCACTTGTTTCTTCATTCATTCACTTGTTCGTTAGTTCGTTCGTTCATTCATTCATTCATTCATTCATTCATTCATTTATTCCTTCATTCATTCACTTGTTTCTTCATTCATTCACTTGTTCGTTAGTTCGTTCATTCATTCTTTCATTCATTGATTGATTCATTCATTCACTTGTTTGTTCATTCATTCACTCATTTGTTCATTCATTCACTTGTTCGTTCATTCATTCTTTAATTAATTAATTAATCAATTAATTAATTAATTCATTCACTCATTCACTTGTTCATTCGTTCATGTTTGTTCATTAATTCACTTGTTCATTCATTCATTCATTCATTTATGCATGCATGCATTCATACATTAATTCATTCATTCACTTGTTTGTTAATTCGTTCTTTTATTCATTCACTTGTTTGTTTATTCATTCATTCATTCATTCATTCATTCATTCATTCATTTACTTGTTCATTGATTCATTGATACATTCATTCATTCATTCATTCATTCATTCATTAACCCATTTGTTCATTCATTCATACATTCCCTTGTTTGTTCATTCATTCATTTTTACATTCATTCCTTCATACATTCACTCCTTCATTCGGTCATTCATTCACTGGTTCATTATATTAATTATTGTCCTCACCTGACTCGAATGGGTTTGACTCTGCAGGCGTCTCTGTAATTCAGGAATCTCTGATTATTACTCATCACACACTCATTCATCATCATCATCATCATCATCATCATCATCTGCTGTGGTGTTTTTGTGATCTGTGTTTGTGACTGACCTCGTGTGTGGCTCGTCTCAGGCACAGGCTTGTTTTCTTCAGACTCAGGAGCTGAAAACAGAAATAATGGGCATGAGAATCAGACCTTCGGGTTCATGAAGACACCGCGGCAGTCAGAAACACACTGATACTCACTGGATCCTCCATGGACACTGCTCTAAAACACAGCCACTGTTTGTCTTATACTGCTTTAATATTGTATTAGTATACCAGTGTACTGTTTACTTTCAGAACTATTGCTATTTATATAACAGCACTGGTCATGCTTTTCTCACACAAAAGTGTTGAACACTGAAGACACTGAATGATGCTCAATGCTTTCGGTTTTTGCGGGTCTCGGGACCCGTGCTGTCTATGGAGGATGAGAGAGCTCCAGGGTTTCATCTAAAACATCTGCATTTGTTTCCTGAAGATGAACGGATGGCTCAGAGGATTGAAACCACATGAGAGAGAGGAATAATTGTCAGAGTTTACGTTTCTGGGTGAACTGACCCTTTAACTTGCACTGTTTGTTCTGAATGGTTGGGGATACAGCTTCCTCTCAGTGAAACTGTAAAATTGTCCCTGAATTTCTGACTCTGTTTGTCCAAACCCAACATCGAGCAGCTGTAGGAGCAGTGGGCGACTGAAACAAAGCCTCTATTGACTGCAGACTCGAGGACAGAAGTGTGTCGTTCAGCCTTCTCCATCACACACTCACTGCTCTCCATAATGCATCCCCTCCTGTTCTTACTGTCTTTACATTCAGTCATTCAGCAGATGCTTCTGTCCAAAGAGACTTACAATTGAGGAGGCATTCAACAGTTCAACAAGATGAGGCAACACACACAAGATAAGCCAGTTATACAAAGCATCTGTTTGTGCTCAGAGAATAAGTACCAGAGTAATTGTTTAGAGAGAGAAGAGTTTCTACAGATGGTTTATCAGGCCCACTCACCTGTGTGAGGCGTCTGGTGCAGATGAGGGTTAAAGTGTCAGAGAGATGAAAGAGAGTGTTTTCTGCAGGTGGTTTGTCAAGCCCACTCACCTGTGTGAGGCACACTCAGAAATGCACAATGTTTTGAGGTTGTGGTGTGGTGGGAGAGAGGTTATTTTGCTGTATTATGGGCAATTTCAGCAATGTTGAGGTTGACTACTGCATGATGTTGTTCCACTCGGACAAACTAGAAGCATTTTTATGCAAAAAATTAATAAATAAAGTATGAAGAAAACTTATTTTCATATTGTTCCTAATTCCATCTTATTCCACCTAATTCCAGTGAAAATATTAATAAAAGATTTGCTGGAAGACCGACTTCACAAAGTGAAAAAATTGTTTCACCCTTATATTTTTACAAGGTTTACAATTAATTTCAGCTCACATTAATTAAACTGACTCCAAACTCAGCTAAAATCTGTATTTGTAATTAAAAAAATAGACTTGATTAATCTACAATAATCAGTTTATTTAACTGAAAACTCCTGTATATATATATGCTTTACACTGAAAAATATTTAGCAGTAATGTACCAGAAAGAACCATTGTATTTCCACAAAGAATCTTTCAGCTTTAACTTAAAATATTTTATATAAAAATGTGATCCTTATTGTGAAGATTTCTTATGATCTGATAAACCTTCATCTTTTGTGAACTGAAAAGTTTCCATGAATGATTCACTGTGCAATATCTGAAAAACACTTTTGACTGCAGTGTCAATCAGCCAATCAGCAAGAAGAGGTGTGTCTAGTAATTAAAATGGGTGGGTCCTGTTGGGTTATGGGCGTGTTTGTGTTTGCTGATTTTAAACTTTAGGATTGCTCGTCATCATTTGCTGAGAGCAGCTTTAAATAAAGAAGCATAGATTGTAAGAGTGTTGAAAGAGCTCAAGATCACCTGATCCAGGTTTGAAGACCAACCTAAAACCAGCAAACCAGTGTAGATACAGTGTACCATGCTGGAGGCCATTACAGAGAGCCAGACTATTATAACACATTAATCATGTCGACTCATAACTCAATAATGTGGAAGAATACTTACAGAACTGCTGATTGTTATGCGGCCAGTGCTCATACTCTGTTCTATCAGGCACTGGGTCAAACACTGCAGGAAAGAGGCAGCGGTAGCAGAGCGGTTAGCTGGATATAAGACATTATGGAGATCATCATACCCATAATGCACATGTGAACGTGTTAGCAAGAGAAAAACCTGCAGCTTACCACCTGCTCTCTGACATGGATAATAAAGCAAAGTGGAATCACTGCAGCAGGACATGTATGTGTGTGTGTGTGTGTGTGTGTGTGTGTGTGTGTGTGTGCGCGTTTCATATGGGATGCACATTGGAATGCATTTATATAAGCAGCATGACAAAGCTAGCAGCACAGGCTTATTTAAACCCAACCCAGGCTCAGCGGAGGTATGTGCCCAGGGCTGTACATTTGAGAACTGAGAAAAATGTGACTTGGGCTACGTCTGGCTGCACGACGTATTTAAGGAAGACGCACGATGTCCAGGAGATTTTCAGCCGTTTGCAGGCATCCAGGAGTCTCTATGCATTGGCGGGACACTCTCGGAACTTCCAGGAGACTTGGGATGTTGCATAGAAGTGGAGTGCTTTTACCATGATTTTACACTGCTTTTGTTGTTTTTTTGTATCTGGTTGCCAGACTCCGGCACACGTTGCTTTAGTGATGGGAGAAACACAGCTTTTTGAAGATTTGAAACCATTGAGCCAATTACTTCTCAGAATGATTCAGATCCAGAGCAAACACTAGTGACATCTGCTGATCAAAACATGTAAATGCAATAAAAACTCAGCCTACATTGACTTTTTCAAAAATAGTGCAAACTATAAATTGAAAGTATAATCTATAAATCTTATTTTATCATCTACTGTCATAACACATTAAGTGCATGCATAGTCTGAAACAAGACAAAAAGTTTTCTAAGTTGTTTTATATTTTGTTTGTGGCATGGTGGGCTATTATTAATTTTCATTTTACAAATGTCTCATTAAAACACATTCAAACTGACTGGAGATCAGGTAAAAATGATAAACCTTGTGAAATCAGTGCTTCTCCAATACGGGCGATCTGAGTGAACCTGTTCGCTTCATCTGGATTTCATGGTATTACACAGATCGCCCCCCAGTGGAGAAACACTGAATTTTACACCAATCTGTGCGCCCGGTGGCTTCATTGCTAAATGGCTAACATGTTTTTTTTTTGAGAGAGAGTAGCTGTGTTTAAGTGCTTTAGGAAGGCTGAAAAACAGCATCGCTTCATTTGGAGCTGTGTCTGAGTCCACTAGATCCTTTTAGAGGTGCAGCAGCTCAGTGAGCTCATCAACTCCAGAAACTGTACCTGGATGATGGAGGCTGTCAGCGGTGCTTCAGACTGAGCCCAGACCAGTTTGATCAACTGTTGTCCGGTACAACTTAAAAGTTTTAAAAAGCAGTGGTCACTATTCCCCTTACAGTCAAATGGCATATGAGGTTGAGAAGAAACACCAGAAAAGCTGTCCGTACTGGGGTAATCAGTGAGCGATACCAGTCCATTATATTTGTTTTGCACACAAAAAGCAGCCATATTTACCCAAGTCACATATTTCTGGGTTCTCAGAAATGTAGCCCTGGGCACATATTAACAATGAGCCTGTGCTGTTTAAACCGCATGGAGGAAGTGAATGCAGAGCAGAAATGAGCAGCAGGAACATGCGCACACTGTAAAAATATCTCTTCTTCATCAGTTCCTGTACTTTGTGTGTTTTCTGTTTATTTGCGGTGGTGGATTGCATTATGGGATGTTGATCTCTGCTCTGTCCACATTTGATGATGAAAAGTCAACTCTACAGTTTAACAAAGTGACTTTTACTGACATTTTAGTAGATTAAAATAATATATTGTGTAAGAAATATAATATCTAGAGAAATAAGTAGAAAACATATAACAATTTAGACAACATACCACTTTAAACTATTAAAAATGATCATCAAAGTCACTTTTCAAGGTTAAAAGTTGGAGGAAGAGAGATTAAGGATCCTACAATGCAACTCACAGCATAAACTAAAGGCGAAAAGTCAAATATAAATCACAAAATACAGAAACTGCTGGATATGTTCTGCAGTGTACATTAATATGCTGCTGTTCCATCATCAAGAACAGACCTGCACATGAAATGCACATGTGAAGCAGATTTGTGTGTGATCCTCACCTGCGGGGTCACCGCTGCTCGTCCGGCTCCACTTATAGCCTGTGTTGGGCACAGACTGGCTACTGTCTGAACACAGAGAGTGAGGGTTTCCTCATGTCAGATTCAGACACGATGATTAGCATGACTTATGATCTGTTTATGGATATTTACTCGTCTTGTTTAGGTTTGGTTTATGTCTTGTTTAATGCTGGTTTATGCAGAGTTACGTCACTGATACCTGTTGGCCTTCTGCTGCCAGAGAACCAATCAGGTCGTGCATACGAGGGGTGTGTCCAATCTCTTCTGGCAAACACTAGATAGGGAGATTGAGAAACTACTGATCATACATTACCAAAGGACATCAAATGGCCTGAAGTAGAGCTGGATCTTGAGAATAAATGCAACGATGCATTATTATAGATTCATCTTTATAGGGCACCAGCTGAAGAGTTAATTAAACACCCTGGAGTGTTAATCGGTGTTAAAATGATATAGTAATCAGTGTCAATGAAGTTACCAAATATGATTTTTACTTAATAAAACGTTAAAGATGGTCAGATGTTTACATTTTTATGCAATGCTTTGCCTTTTTTCCTTTGCTTCTATCATGCAAAACTGGACTGACACTGACTGGACTTACATGTGAAGCTGCTGTGACACAATCTACAATGTAAAAGTGCTAGAGAAATAAAGATGAACTGAATGCAATATAAATCAACTGTTTAAACTGGAAAAATGTTCAAATAATAATTATTTTTTATCATGTCAACAATTACATGCTGACAAATACACTATTTGCACTGATGAATTCATTAATTTTAAATTTTAAATTTCACTAATATAACTTCTACTTAGTTTAAACAAAATAATAAAATATCTTGACCATTAATGAATGAACATATTCATCATCTCCACTGTTCTTGACTCTGTGACAAAATAATACGTAAGTTAGTGTATGCTCCGTTCAGCCTTTTTATTTTGCAAGCTTTTATTAACTAGCAAATTAGTCAATAAATAGTAAATGATTACAGCTCAAATCAATGTTTTATTTGTAATTGTTTAGTTTTGTGACAAGTAGTCAAGTAATAATCAGCATAATGTACATCCAGCCGGTTGTTATCACTAAATAAACCCTTCAGGAGAGCTGCTGATAAACCTGTAGTGCTGTATTCTGTGATAACCACCGGCTGGATGTATCATCCCTTCGCTGACATCACTGGTGGTTTTACAAACTGGTACAACTGCTAGTAAAATAACCCAAGGTGTTTATGTGGTAGAATTGCACACATCTAAAGTGGTTAATTACAGTTTCACCTGATGCTTCTAGATCAGGGGTGTCCGGACTCGGTCATGGAGGGCCGGTGTCCTGCATAGCTTAGCTCCAACTTCCTTCAACACACTAGCCTGGATGTTTCTTAGTGCATCTAGAAAAAGCTTGATTAGCTGGTTCAGGTGTGTTTAATTGTGGTTGGAACTAAAATATGCAGCACACCGGCCCTCCACGACCGAGTTTGGGCACCCCTGTTGTAGATACTACAAGTATATTTTGCACACACTGCAAAACATGCAGAGTTCTTGTCTTGTTTCTAGTCCAAATATCTAAAAACTCTTAAATCAAGAAGCATTTTGTAGACAAGTGAACATTATTAACTTGTTCTAAGAGAAAGTATGTCAAAACAAAGTGAGTTTTTCCTTTTCATCGTCAGATTATTTTGCTTGTTTTAAGGAAAAATTCACGTAATTTTTACTCATTATTTCTGAAAAGAAGACAATATTGTTTACTTGTCTACAAAATGCTTCTTGATTTAACTATTTTTAGATATTTAGACTAGAAACTGTGAATAAGAGCCCATGTTTTGCAGTGCAGGTGTGTCAGTTGTGCTAATATACACTCATACAGTGCAGTATATGCTGATATAGTGTTGATGTGTATCGCCGTGTGCTAACAGAAACTCACCGGGATTAGACTGCGGCGTGTGCTGCTTCCTCTCAGATGGCGGCTGACCTCGACTGTACGCTCCTTAACATGTGAAGCAGATGAAAAAACATCCAACAGATCAGAAAGCAAGAGCTGATGCCTGCAGCTGCTACTGAATGAAGACTGAACTGAATGAAGGATTGCTGAACCTGAGGCTGGAGCTGACGGAGCCGGCTGTCTGCGGACGGTGGCGCTCATCTCTGGACGCTGCACACCTGCAATACAAACACACACTGCGTCTAAATCACTGGAAAAACACACAGATACACACACACACACACACACACACACACACACACACACACACACACACACACACACACACACACAAAAGTGTTTTTTTTCCCAAACTGAGTGTGTTTTTTTCTTATTTTTATTCATTCATTTTCCTTTCGTAGTCCTTTATTAATGAGCGGTAACCACAGCAGAATGATCTGCCAACTATTCCAGCATATATTTTACACAGCGGATGCCCTTCCAGCTGCAACACAGTACTGGGAAACACCCATACACACTCATTCACATACACACACACACTCATACACTATGGCCAGTGGAGTTGATCAGTTCCCCTATAGCGCATGTGTTTGGACTGTGGGGGATCTTTTAACGTCTATTAGACACAAAATAGCTTGAACACAGAAAAAACTTCAACACAGCGAGCGAAAATCACAAGAAAAGGATAAATAATGTGCTTTACCTGTGTTTGTGCGGGGTAAAAACCTACTGGCATAGACGGAGCTCCCTCTGAAGGCTTCAGACAGATGTTATGGTTAGAGTTTGAGCTTTTCACTACTGAGAGAAGAGGTGAGAAAGGTGGAGATGATCTAAGCAGGACGTACCTTGAGTGGGAGCCTTCCCCTGGACGCTCTGAGACTGTCCTGCATGCAGTGTTTAGAGAGGACAGAGGTAATGAAGCACTACATGTTTCACTGTCTCTTATAGTCAACTGTTACAGCAACCTTAGAGTCAACATGAAAGCTTGAGTTTATACAGACTTCATCAATGCTTGTCATTTTACTGTACTGTCAATGAACCGGCGCCATGCAGGGTGTCATTATTAACCCACGCCCTCAGATTATTCAGATTACCATTATTCAAAACAGATTTTAATAATAAAATGTGCTGTTCTGAAAGAAAATGACCCTACTGCACTGATTTCCTAAAGTAAGCAATAAGCTAAAATATCAACCTTTGAGTTTAGGACAGTTTAATAGCCAATTTTGCTTCACTCATTGAACAGAATCAATGTTTTAGCTATTAAATCGTAATCTAGTCATGACAGACTGCATACAGTTGGAAAGGTCTAAGACTACTGAATGCGTATTTTAAGTTCTTTTAAGGATACATATTCAAAACATAACATTGTAGTCTAAACATAAAACAATCATAACAAACTATATTGCATTAAATGTCTAGTTTTCACATCTGTTGGCTGATTTTTGATAGTTATTACTGAGCAACAGTTATTTATTCATTTGGAAAAGGAAAGTCAAGGAGTTGTAAAGCATTACTTGGCTACAGCAATCCACATGTAAGTGTTTATATGATTTCAGAGGTGACGTACTACTTTAGAATGTGATGTTTACTTTACTATTATTGTCATAAGTAAGACAAAATACAGGTCATATTTCTCAAAACACAATGACGCCCTATGTCACCAATGTAAACTGAAACCTGGTGGTCATGTCTGGAACTGCAGCCAAATAAAATTCTACTGAAGGCAAATTTTTAGAGATATCAACTTAGTTTATTTAATATAATTTGTTCTTATACGTAGCTTTATTTATCGTTAATTTTAGGCTAAAACTTTTTTTGTATTTTGTAAAATGAACATTTCGTTTATTATAGTAACACATACATTTATTGATTAATTCGATAAACATTAAGACACATCACTTGTTATCTATTTAACTTTCTGAATCTTTTTCACTCCAGCTACTATCTGACATCTGTCTTCTGTAAAATGAGACCAAGCTGTGCACCAAAGCGTTGAAGATTGACAATATTTCAAGTTGAACATGTCATTTTCATGTCTATGTTCATAAAGTGGCGGCGAGAGTTAAGGGGTTAAATAAACTTGTAGGGTTAAACATGCTTTTGATGTTGTTGATGTGGTAATGTGCTTGCTTCATGAATTAGCAGAAAAACTTCTGAATTGATGCATAAATACAGTTGAAGTCAGAATTATTCGCCCCCTGGATTATAACCCCCCCCCCCCCCCCCCATAACAGTGTTAATAACTGATGTGTTCAGCTTAAAGTGCATGTAAAGGCTTCACTAGGGTAATTAGGGTAAAGTTAGGGTAATTAGGCAAGTCATTGTATAACAGTGGTTTGTTCTGGAGACAATCCAACACTAATATTGCTGAAGGGGCGAATAATATTGACCTTAACATGACTTTAACACTATTAAAAACTGCTTTTATTCTAGCCCAAATAAAACAAATCAGACTTTCTCCAGAAGAACAAATATTATCAGACATACTGTTAACATTTCCTGAATCTGTTCAACATCATCAGGGAAATAATAAAAAAGAAAATTAAAAGGGGAGCTAATAATTCTGGCTTCAACTATATATATACACACACACATCTGTTGATCTAAGACTTGCTTATTTATCCATGATTATGGGTTTTTAATATGTAGGTCTAGGTGTTTTTCATTTGTATAAAGAAGTTGTTTGTTGCATGTTGTTATAGCAGTGATCTGTTGGTTTTATAGTGCGTTAAAGTATAAGGAACACAACATCTTAAGCTGGGAGCACTATATGCATTAGTGTGATCGCCCCCTGTTGGTACAGACGCCCCATCATCATCATCATCAGCATCATCATCAACACTTGGCTGGCGCCGGCTCTGCCTGTGAAACGTGTTTCTCTAACCACAAATCCCTCAGATTTAGCATTTTTTATTCTTGGTGAATAAAATTCTGTTTTCATTAAATGTCTCTCTGTCATCACGCTGTGAAGTAAAACCTTGCTTCATGCTGACTTTAAAGTGGATTGAACTTAGAAAGCGATTGTCAGTAAAACACCATCCACACCCCATCAGACACAGACGGTTGCTACAATAACACAAAACCAAAGAGACACTTAAGAGACCAGCAGCTCTGTAAACACTCAGAAACACACCCGGAAAGCAGGAATAAAACGAAACGAGAGCGCAGCCACAGGAGCCACACGAGGGAGCGGCGAAGACTTACGTGCAAGAGAGCTGAAATACGGGTGACTGCTGCCTAGATCAGAGAGAAACACGTTTATTTACACACTGAAAGAGGAAAAGCTGAGGCGTATCGTCCAGCAGGGATGCTCATCTGAAGACGATACTAAACAACTGACCCCAGAACAAACAGATGAGAGCATCTGATCCTCAGAGACAAGAGATCTGATTATGAGAGACGCCTTTCATATTGTAGGATTAGTTTTTATTCTTTATTTCTGCTTCTGAATTGCATTATGGGATCTTGATCATTCTTGCAATGACTTTTAACCTTGAACAGTATAAAGTGTCTTTTCTGATGTGTAACAGTGTGCAGTGCTGTATTGTGTGTGCTGGTGTTGTATATTACACCACAGAAAGCTTGAAATAAACTGCAGCACTGCTATTTTACACACTTATTTCTCTAGAAATTGTTTATTATACATTATATTGTTTTAAATGACTAAAAAGTCATTAAAAGTCACTTTGTTAAACTGCAGAGTTGAGCAGAGATCAACATCCCATAATGCAATTCACCACCGCAAATAAACCTTATATACTGTATAACATTTTTATTCTGTAGTGATATATTGTCTGGGTTAGTGTTGTATATTATGCTTCAAAATCGTTGTAAAAACCTGCCAGTACTGAGGAAAGAGGACGGATAGAGAGGGAAACCTGGTGTATGGTCCAGTAGTGATGCACAGTACTGAAAAACTGACCCCAGATCAAACGGATGGATGCGTCTGATCATCAGAGACTGATGTTTCATTAAGGCATCAGACTGAAGGCTCACCTGCCTCGCGGACTCTATGAACGGTGGCCCGTGGTTTGGCTGATGTTGTGGTGGGTGTGGTCGTGGTCGGCGGGGTGGTGGTAGTGGTGGTGGTGGTGGGTGGGGTTGTAGTGGTGCTTGGCTCCGCCTCTGCAGCCTCTGTCACTAGCGATGCAGTAGTGTACGGCAGATCTTTGGACTCTCCTTAGGAAACAGGAATAAATGATGAACTGCTCTACTGTACAGCTACATCCATCATTAAAGACATTCTGCAAACTACTATACAGACAGATTAATTCCATTATAATGTCTGTAAATGACTTAATGATTAAAGTGTTTAGTTAATTGACAAAGTATGGACTCCACCCTCATCCCAGCTCTTTTAAAAAATAAAACCACTGGTAAAAATATCTGTAAATTTTCAGTTTTACGCAAAACTAAGCAAAATAAGCTTGTTTTTTTTTGACATAAGATTTTATTTCTTCTCCTATTGCAGATTATTTTGCTTGTTTTAATGGAAAATTCACTTCATTTTGACTCAATATTGCTGTAAACAACACTATATTCTGTGCTTGTCTAGAAAATGCTTCTTGATTTAAGAGTTTTCAGATATTTGGACTTGAAACAAGACAAAAACTCTAAGAAAGAAACACTTTACAATACCTACAAAGCACTGTAATACCTAAACCCAAATTTAATAACTAATAAGCAGCAAATTAGGACCTAAAAGTAATAGTTAATGGTTTATTTATAGCAAGATCTGTACCTTAAAATAAAGTGCTTTTTATTTTTTTTGCATGGATGCGTGAGCCACATTTAGACATGAGATGACGAGAGTAGCACTTACCTGTTTTACCTGCGGAGGGTCTTGAAGTGACGAAGACCAGCGTGGATGGATAGATCACCCCTTTCTTTGGTTTACCAACTGGCACAAAAAAACAAGTTTGTAAGTAAATGTTTGTAAGCAACGTTTAAAACATCAGTAATGTGAGTTTGTTATGCAATAGTCCACTAAAGGAGGTCGACCCTTCTCCTTTATGGCTCCTAAACTCCGCAATAGCCTTCCTGATGATGTCGAGGCTCAGACACACTCTCTCAACTCAACACTACATTAAAGACCCATCTCTTTAGTAAAGCACACACACACATACTGCAGCACATAACAGTATGATGCATGAGTGTGCTCCGTGCAGGTGAGTGGGCTTGATAAACCACCTGTAGGACACACTCCTACACACCTAATGCATTTAATACTCAAATGCTTTACATCTTCGTTTCTATGTTTGTTTATATGACTGCTATCTTCAGTTATAGCACAGTTATAGTTATATCTCTTATTTAAATATATTATGAACAGCAGCTACACTAATTATTTTCTTTTTTCTCTTTCCACCTGGGGATGCTCATCACTTGATTAAATCCAAGACCTGCGAAGAGATGATGCCGACTATGGAGAAAACACCTAATGCACTTCATTAAACATGTACACAGACATCACCTATATACTATATAACTGCAGGTCAACTACAATAACTTTGACTGATAAAGGTATTAGTAATTAGTTATTAGTTATTTAAAGTTGTTAGTTACTAATAAAGCTATAGACCACGTTGAGGGATGTAAACGAAAACAATGTTCCCAATGTATCTCCTGTTGTACATGTTTAATTTTTACAAGAATCCAGAAAGAGCGATAAATAATGTCATGAGAGCTGATTTAACATGCAGTTATGACTGACTTGCCTCTTGTTACAGTTATGATAGTTTGATAATAAGCAGGAAATGTCCATGGGCAGATAACATCACTGAAATGGTCGATGGTAACTAATAACCTCAACTTTTCAGATTGTGAGTGTAATGTAATAATCTGCACCGTTTGTAAAGCAGCTCTGAAACAATAGCTATTGTGAAAGTGCTATAGAAGTGAACCTGAATAGTCTACAGTACCTGAGATGGAGAAGGACTCTCTCCAGGTGGGTAAAGACAGAGACCGCACACCGTTGGCGAAGCTGCCCTTGTAGATCGCCTGTCCTGCTGTTTTGGCCACGATCACCTTTCCTCCAGAGTTGGTGATCACGCCACTGACCACACAATCACAGAACAACACCACACAGGAGGGATCTGTTAGTTTACGAGCTGAATTACTCCTACAGCTCAACTTTTAACCTTGCATTTAACTAATGATAAATCTAGTCAACTGAGAGTCAACACTTCCATTTAAAGATGCAGATTAGATGTGTGTGCTGTAAATAAAAGACTTGCAAATAATTCATTTCCAGAAACACAAGAGCATGAACTCCTCAGCCCTGCTGCACGCTCAGAAACACAGCAGAGAGGAGTGGAGTGTGCTGCACTGTGGGGATTCTCCACTGGGGTGTTTGCTCTCCTCTAATAAATGACCTGCGCTTAAGAACGCCAAGACCAAATATAATGAACGCGGCGGCTTCTGGAGGCGTGAGACGGGAGCGCAGACAGATGCTCAAGACAGTTCTGGAGGGAATAATAATAATACTGAAGCACTGTGATGCCGGACTGACAGAGGACTGAGGCCTTTTACAATCAGCACAACAACATCTCACATCTGACACAGTGGAGAGCTGCAAACTAATAATAATAATAATAATTATTATATTAATAATAATAACTATAGGCTAGACTGTGAACTCTGGAATTGGTCTATGACATGATGATGAACCAAATCTCATCAATCCACATGTGCCCTAACCAGCACACCTGAGTAAGAGATAAGAAACGGCCCCTGTGTTATTCAACAGCAGTTTCTCAGTCAGAGTCTGAAGCCGAGGTCTTCATCTGAACACTTCCTCTACACCTCTGGGGATGTTGTGATTAAACTGAACAGCCGTGATGACTGAAGCTCTGTAATCTCTGATGAATTCCGTCTGCTGAGGTCGATCTGCAGGCTCATATGCAGGATTCCCACACTTTGACCGATAAAAAACTGAGAAAATGGCTCATAAACTGCTCGGTCGTGTTAGGACAGGTGAGGAATGCTTTGTAAAGTTTGATCCCGGCACCACAACAACTAAAGAGAGCTTATCAGGAGAGTCCGCAGGTGTACAATATTAAAATACCCTTATTGAAGTAAATAACCCTCAGGAAAGACCAACTGCTCTCCATTTCACACAACTGTACATTGCTGTAAATGAACTGGAATGACGCTGCAGGATTCTACCAATTTACTAGTGATGTTATAATGGACAGAACAAACAGGAAAACTGACAGAACTCTTTTTTTTTGGTGTTTTTTTTACCCGTTGTATGATATTGATTTAAGGTCAAAAATATTGGAACTTTGAGTAAAGATTATGCTTGCTGAAGATATTTCGTAAATATCCTACACTCTCAGAAATAAAGGTAGGAGAGCTGTCACTTGGGTGGTACCTTTCCAAAACAAATACCTTTTCAAATTTGTACCTAAAAGGTCCATATTAATTCCTGAAGGGTACATATTAGTACCTAAAATGTACAGAAGTGTTCCACTTAAAATGTTTAGGTACTAATATATACTTTTGAGGGACCAATATGGACCCTTTAAGTATAAATGTGTAGCTTTTGAAAAGGAACCACCCCAGTGACAGTTTGTGTACCTTTATTTCTGAGAGTGTACAGTCACAATATCAAACCTTTATCTTTCAATTGCATTCCCAAGAACTTGCTTTGCTAGTCTCTGAAGGTGATTTTCTCAATATTTATATATTAATAAATATTTTATTTGAGCCCTCAGAGTTCAGATTACATCCAAATATAATCTTAAACTATACATCAGATGAGTGTTCAGCATCCTCATAAAATATGTTTCTAGAGTTCACCCTCAGCTGATGAGTGATTATAAAGTGTGTTTGGCATGCTGTCCCGGGAGAGAGACTAATCCACATCAGCACATAGACATGCTGCTAGTCAGTGGTTATCTCTTAAGAGCGATCACTATCTGTTCATCAGCTACTACAGCAGGGGAGTTCTCCACATCTACTTGAGCTCAAACTCCCCTCTCGCCCTGCAAATGGGAGGGAGCCCCGGGCTCAAGGATCTTATGAGCTCAGGTAGATGTGGAGAACTCCCCTGCTGTAGTAGCTGATGAACAGATAGTGATCGCTCTTAAGAGAGAACTACTGACTAGCAGCATGTCTATGTGCTGATGTGGATTAGTCAATTAACTTAAGCTGCATGTTTATGGATGATGGGAGGAAACCGGGGAACCCGGGGGAAACCCACACGAGCACGGAGCAAACATATAAACTCCGCACGGAATCGTCAGCTGGCTTGGTAAGGACTAGAACTGGTGACGTTCTTGCTGTGAGGCAACAGTGCTAACCACTGGGCCACCGTGCCACCCATCTAGGACAGGAGGAGGAGTAGGGGTGGAGGGGGGATTCTTCAAGACTAAGATGGCTGTGATATGGAGCTGAGGGTATTTATAGTGGCTTATTAGTTATAAATAAAATTAGTTATAAAAAATTATTATTAGTTATAAAAAAATAGTTTATAAATAAGAGCTCACCTGTGAATGGCAGCGTTGCAGATGCTGGATATGGAGGCGAACACCCCGGTGCCGTACACCTTCTCTTTGGTCTCTCTGCAGTTTGCGGGACACTTGACCATAAACTCAGGCAGATTGACTTTCCCTGCGCGCATGTCACAGTCTACAGCTGGAACAACTGCAGGAACACACACTATTACAACCAGAGCGTTCACTTTCACTTTAATCCTCAAGCAAACCCTAATCAAACACAGCTGATAGATGTTACAATTACTCCTGTTCAAATCACTCTTGGAATACAAACACATGATAAACCTTCCTTGCATTAATAATAAACTCTTCAATCAAACCTCAGCTATTATCATCAGTCAACATTTCAGATCTTGTGATGTGAATATCTGCATGTATAGTGATGCTGAAAGCACGGATTCCCTCCACAGTCAGCAGGTTTATTACCTTGCTTTGCTTTTTTGCTCTTTCCATTTGGTTTGGCTGCACTGGAGGTCAGCAGTAATGCTGGAAAACACACCAGCACATTATCAGACACCTAATGTCGTCTCTGAAGACAATGAACACAATCATAAGACTCTTCTAGACAAGTCTGAACTGCTATTTGGTAACTTAAGGGGATGTAAACTTATGACATAGCAGTGCCGTTCTCTAAGGCTGTTTTATGCATGGAAACACTCACAATATATCTTATATCATGTATCTTGTGTTGCTGTAACATTATATTGAGTATACATGTATTTATGCATGCTTTTGTCCCCTTTCTAGTCCAAATATGGGCATAAAACTAACGCAAGAAATAAAGCAAAGCCTACCGATGCAGATGGCGGAGAGCGCTGCTTTACTCATCTTGACGTAATCTCCAGTAAATGCAGTCAGATCTGCTGTGAAGACGCTCTTCTGTTCCTGTAATCAACAATAAACAGCAGATGAGGAGTGCTGAGGATCTTATTTTAGCTGCTTTGTTTCAGGGATGCAGATTTGCTCCATTCATCATGTATTTCTGTGCGCTGCTCTTATATAAACTGCTTTCTTAATGGCAGGCCTGGTGAAAACCCCGGCTTTATGGTAAGCTCTGTGGTTTGGGGATAGTTCACCCAAAAATGAAAATTCCCTGTTAATTTACTCAGCCATAGCTCATCCGAGATGCAGGAGACCTCAGTAGAACATTACAGACGGTTTTGAGCTGAATCTGTTCAGATAATGGCAGTGAATGGTGACCTGTTTTTGAGATTTAAAATAAGTGATCAACTAATATTAAGCGTTCAATGACAGAAGCAGGGGCTGATATTGAGATGGGTCACAATGAGGATGCTATAATACATGTGCAGTACATTTTACATCCATATATACACCGCAAAACATTTACAAACTCTGAAATCAAGAAGCATTTTCTAGACAAGCTTGTCTTGTTTTCAGAAATGAGTCAAAATAAAGTGAGTAATTATGCAGTATTATTTTTCTGTTGGCTTCTTGCTTAAAGTATTTGTAGACATTTAGATTAGAAACAAGACAGACACTCTGAGTAAGAGTCAATCTTTATGCTGATGGGAAACTGCAGGGAATCTCTTCTGAAATGCTTGTCTTTGTTGACTCCTCAATTATCCTCATTACACATTCAGGAAGATGTTTGGCTCTGATCGAGTGCTAATTTTGTTCGTGGTTGGAACACGTTGTGTGGCTTCCTTTGATGAACGTCTAATTTAAGCAGCAACTTTAAACATGCAGGATAGACTGAGGTTAATAATCTCACACCTGCAGTCACATCAAGACTCTATATTAACAGTAAATACATCAGATTAATATGACGGAGGGATTGTTTATCTGATCTGGCTCAGTGCACAGTGCATTTAGATGTTATTTAATGATTTTATTGAAAAGATATTTCACCTGAAAATGTAAATGTACTCAAAATTTAGTCTCTCTCAAGTGGGTTGAAACCTTGATGAGTTTCTTTCTTCTGCTGAACACAAAAGAAGATATTTTACAGAATGCTGGAAACCTGTAAACAATGAAATACTGTGGAAGTCAATGGTTACAGGTTTTCAGCTTTCTTCCAAAAATCTTCTTTTTTGTTCAACAGAATAAACTCATTGCACACTCTGCCTTAAGTAAACATCTAATTAAAAATCAAATAAATGAATACACAATAAATAAATAAATATGAGTTGATCTCAGTATTTGCTCTAATATTTGTTCTTCTGGAGAAAGTCTGATTTGTTTTTTTGGGCTAGAATAAAAGCAGTTTTAATAGTGTTAAAGTCATGTTAAGCTCAATATTATTGGCCCCTTCAGCAATATTAGTGTTGGATTGTCTCCAGAACAAACCACTGTTATACAATGACTTGCCTAATTACCCTAACTTTACCCTAATTACCCTAGTGAAGCCTTTAATTGATGCACACTTGACTCACAGTGACTGTTCAGTCTGTAAATAAACACCTTCTGTCTCTGTTTATTCTGTGCAAAAAGAAAACACACAGCAGAAAACTGATGCTTGAGGAAGTTTTAACCCTTTGTAAATTTTTTAACCTCAGTATTTCCCCTCAGTAAATATATGCTTGAAGCGAACAATGTAGGAAACGTTGTGTGTTAATCTGGCTGTGATGAAGACCTCAGCTGCACCTTTCTGAAGCACAGAGGCTTTTTCTGGCCCCAAACGGAGGCATCAGTCTCCATTAAACAGCTGAATGACACACCGCGGTACAGCAGGAGCATTTACCACAGTGATTTAACCACTAGAGGAACTCAAGCTGAACTCATGCTGGGTTTTTATATTTTAAAGAAAGCTGAAAACCCGTGACTTCCATGTTAGGAAAAACAAATATACAAATACTGTGGAAGTCAATGGTTACAGATTGCCAGCATTTTTCAAAGTATCTTCATTTGTGCTCAAAAGAAGAAATAAAAAGTGAAAGGTGAGAAAACGATGATGGGATTTACATTTTTGGGTGTACTCTCACTTAAACAAATGATGATACTGTGAACAACTTCTGAATCTGTTTAACATAATTTGGGGAATAATTGAAAAAGAATAACTATTGGACAGGAGATTGAATAATTTGGACTTTGTCTGGATATGGACAAACCCACTCTTCAAAAGACATTACAGATGACAAGAGCCCTCAAATAAAATACACCGCTTGTCACCAAGGCAACCTGGATGCTGGAATACAATTGGCTACACTGGCAGTAGGCGGAGTTACAGATCAAAACAAAGACAGATATTCCAACACTGAACGCACACGCTGACTTCAGCATTGATATCCAGATAAACAATTCAGATCAGTTAGCATGACTCTTAATATCTGCAAACATATTATAGTGATTATATGCTTTAGAAGAGTCAGAAACAAACATACAGCAGCTTTACGGGCCGCTCGGTGCACTGAAACGTTAGACAGGGATAGAAAGCTTGTTTAAATGTGTGTTGAATCACAAGACTGAACACACAGCTAAAGCAGAGATCAGTGGCAGCTGGTGCCTAGAGCGGGAAAATCTCCTCAACAGTCACGTGTTAGTTTAAGAAACGGCCTGATATCCCATAATAATCCTCATCTAACTGGTCCTGGTCCACTCATTCATTACTCATTCATTACATTCATGACAAACTGTATATCAGTGGAAAGGTCTAAGACTACTGAATATATTACTGCTGTTTCTGTGATGTAGGAAGAGGAACAGATTAAAACATTTTTCTGTGGGAGCTACCTCAATATTGAAGTCTAAACATAAAGCAATTAGACAAACTATATATAATTTGAAAGCCTAAAATGTCTAATTTCCAAATCTGCTGACTTGATTTTTGCTAGATATTATTGAGCAACAGCTATTTATTATTTTCAGTTTCAAGGATCCTCGTCAGAGATGTGAAGCATTACTTTGCTACAGCAATCCACATTTTTAGATGTTTTTAGAGGCTAAATCTAATCAAATACCACCACACTGCACACACTATTAGAATTTGATGTCTACTTAACAAATATTGTCAAAAGTGTGAAAAAATACAGCTCATATTGCTCATAACATAGGGGGCGCTCTTGTTCGTTCACCAGTGAAAACTGCATGTCACCTGGTGGTCATGTCTGGTACTGCAGCCAAACTAGATCTCACTGACAGCTCATTTTTGGAGATATCAAAAATACATCTTTAATATATTTAATTCAGTTATTTAGCTTAGATTTCTGTCATATTTAACCTAAAATATATATTTTCTGTAATAGAATAAAAAGTACATTTGTTGTATTTCATAAACATTAAGCTGCATAACTTTGCTTTTAACTTGTCTAACTATTCTTCACTTTGGCTAATCTGACATCGCTTATCTTTAAAGTGAGAACAAGCTTTAATTTATGCGCAAAAGTGTTGAAGACTCACAATCAGTTTAGGTGAACGTGTCATTTTCATGTTCAAAAAGTGAGGCTAACAATTAGGGGTTACTAATTACTGCACTCATTAAAATAAATCAACAGTGTAACTTAATTTAATTATGACATATTTCCACTCATGTCAATCGATTTTCTTAACTTATTTTATGCAAATAGAACAAAATAGCTAAATTAATAAAGTTCTAATGAAATCAAATCACTTTTATTAGTATTACCTCATTCATTCATCTTGTCCAGGACATCATAGGCTGCGGTCACACTGCACATTTCTCCCCATAGACTTCTATTTATACACACGCAACTGCATCAGACCAGAAATGACAAGTTTCTCAGTTCACCGCGGTGCAAAGTTCAAGCTTGGTGAACTCTGACCTGTGAAATGACTGCGTGAGACCAACTGATGATCAAAACATGAGCTCTCTGCACAGAAATGTACACATGCAGCAATCACTCGCTTTATTAAATGTCTAATCATCATGTTTAATCCCGCCCCTTTTAGCATCGCAGTACGACAGAATTTGACACGCACAACTCGAGTGTGACCGCAGCTTTACTCCAGTCGAGACAATCAATCACAGTCACTCAATTACAGACAGCAGAATTAGGAGAACTGGGCTAAACTCTTTAGTAAATCTCCATTCTTTAATACCCTATTTTACCATGTCATCATAGGTTATTGTATCTTTTGCAGATTTATATACAGAGAATAGTGGAAATGAATGGCACAAAACAGGGTCAGAAATGTGTGAGCTGGGTTATTTTAACACAACGTTGAGTCAAATATGGACAAACCCAGCAGTTAATAATAATAGTGGTAATAATAATGGGTGGCGCAGTGGGTAGCACGATCGTGTGGAGTTTGCATGTTCTCCCTGTGTTGGCGTGGGTTTTTTCTCCGGGTGCTCCGGTTTCCCCCACAGTCCAAACACATGCGCTATAGGGGAACTGATCAACTACACTGGCCGTAGTGTATGAGTGTGTGTGTGAATGAGTGTGTATGGGTGTTTCCCAGTACTGGGTTGCAGCTACAAGGGCCTCTGTGTGTAAAACATTTGCTGAAATAGTTAGTGGTTCATTCTGTTGTGGCGACCCCTGATGAATAAAGGGACTAAGCTGAAGGAAAATGAATGACTGAATGAATAATATTAATAAGCCAATGTTTGGGATTATCCATATGTGACCCAGCATTGGGTTAATACAACCCAGCATGTTTTCCATTGTGAGCATCTTCAGTTTATTATGAATGTAAAACAAACAGTGTGTGTGTGTGTGTGTGTGTGTGTGTATAATGGATGCACACACACATTTGTCATCTAGAAAGAGTTCATACAGCAGAAGCTGAGCAGACAGACAAGTCTCTACAGCGCTTCATCACACACACACACACACACACACACACACACACACACACACACACACACACACACACACACACACACACACACACACACCTTCTCCCTTTCTGTCTCATAGATGCACACACTCTTTACTTTCTCTGTCTCTCTCTCTCACACACACACATATACACACACACACACACACACGCACACACACACACACACGCGCACTCACAGTCATATACACACTTTGCAGATAGTTTTTACTTTTTCTTTGGCTTAGTTGTATAGTTAATGTAGTAATATGTATAATAAAGTGTTAAAATCTCTTTCTCTTGCTCACACACACACACACACTCTCTCTCACACACTCTCTAGATACAAGCCCGATCAAGCTCGTCGTGATTCCTCTCATACTAGAGACACGAGAACAGATGATGACGGCAGGTTCAGCACCGCGTGAGAGTGAGAGAGAGAGAGAGAGAGAGAGAGAGAGAGAGAGAGAGAGAGAGAGAGAGAGAGAGAGAGAGAGAGAGAGAGAGAGAGAGAGAGAGAGAGAGAGAGAGAGAGAGAGCACAAATAAACGCACAAATGATCTGCAGCAGTGCTCTGCGTGTGTCGCGTCTCTATAATGAGTGAGTGCAGTCTCTGCAGGAGCAGAACACTGAGCTGAACACCACACGCTGCAGCTCATTAACTAATCAACACTAATCGAGCAGCTGTTGTGTTTCCCTCCGACACAGAGAAAGCAGATGAAGAGAGAGAATGAGCTGATCTTACCTGTGGAGCTGCTCCACTCGCGCGCAAACACGCTGTGAAACTCCAAACATACCGCTGGAGCTGTCAGTGTGTGCGTGCGTGTGTGTGTGTGTGTGTGTGATGCTGGAGGGGGGAAAGTTACTGCCTCCTTCAGTCCCACCCTAAACACACACACACACACACACACACACACACACAGACAGAGAGACAGACACACACACACAGCTGTGAACAGTCATCAGGTCTGCGCGTTCCCTGTGCGCAACAGCTCCATCACCAAAACTACATCTACAGCCATCCACATTTACAAGATACATTTTTTAAAGTATGGCAATTCTAGTATCAACAACTTTTAATGAATGAATGCTGCAGCATATTTAGAATGAACTATAGTGAACTGATAACCTGTAATAAATACTGCAGTGTGCTTTAGTTTTACTGCACTATAGGGTGATATAGTAGGCCTATAATATACAGTGTAGTTGTAGAACACTTCAGTATTGGCTCATTTGTTTATATTACTATACTTGTGTTACCATAGTGACTGTAGAATCACCACAACAGATTCATTCAAGCCCTTGTCTTTACTATTGTTCAAAAACCCTACAGTATTTACTATACATTATTTATTCATTCATTCATTTTCTTTCAGCTTAGTTCTTTTAGTAATCTGGGGTTGTCACAGCAGAATGAACCGCCAACTTGTCCAGCATATGCTTTACACAGCGGGTGTCATTCCATCTGCAACCCATCTCTGGGAAACACCCATACACACTCATTCACACTCATACACTACGGCCAGTTTAGTTGATCAGTTCCCCTATAGTGCATGTGTTTGAACCGGAGCACCCGGAGGAAACCCACGCCAACACGAGGAGAACATACAAACTCCACACAGAAACACACACTGACCCATAGGAGCTCGAACCAGCGACCTGTGAATGAGTGTGTGTGGGTGTTTCCCAGTGCTGGGTTTCAACTGGAAGGGCATCCGCTGTGTAAAACATATGCTGGAATAGTTGGCAGTTCATTCCGGTGTGGCGACCCCAGATTAATAAAGGGACTAAGCTGGAGAAAAGTAAGTGAATGAATGAATGAATACACTGTGTTTTATTTATTTATTTATTTATTTATTTATTCATTCGTTTATTTATTTATTCATTCATTCAATTATTAATTAATTAATTTATTTATTTATTTTCAGGTTTATTTGACAGGGACGATACAAGTTAATAATATAAAAATATGAAATGTGCCAGAACATGACAAAAGGATATTTTTTTCATCTGCAGTCACTGAACCGATTAGTAAAACAGTCACTTTTTGATAAAAACACAGCACGATTAATCAATATAATACATACAAGCTTTAAAAATACATATAAACACAACATTTTTGTAAAAAATTATATGTACTAATGTGTAATGACAATACTTGGGTTTCATTTTATCTGTAATTATTTTGCTTGTTTTAATGAAAAATTTATTTAATTTTGTTTCATTATTTCTGTAAACAACACTATATTTTGTGCTTGTCTAGAAAATGCTTTTAAGAATGTTCAGATATTTGGACTAGAAACAAGACACAAACTCAAAGTGAGAGCAGATTGTTTAGCCGTGTTAAGGACACATCTGCATTAGAGTTTCCTCACATCTGCAGATGAGCTGTGAGAAGGAGATATTTATGATTACATGAAGCTTTCTCTGTCAGCTAATGCTTATTCTCTGATGTAATGCAGATCAATCATTCAGCTACATGAAGAGCAGGAATATATATGAAGAAATAAAACACACACACACACACACACACACACACACACACACACACACACACACACACACACACACACACACACACACACTGAAGTGTCTGAAACACTCGAAACAGATGCACAATATGGAGCCGCACTGCAAATAAACGCATTCTTACTCACAGTTTCTGTCTTGTTTCTAGTCCAAATATCTACAAACTCTTAAATCAGTCAGCATTTTCTAGACAAGCACAATATATAGTGTTGTTTACAGAAATAATGAGTCAAAATGAAGAGAGTTTTTCATTAAAACAAGCAGAATAACATAACAAAAACCATCACATTGTAAAAAAATTATCTGCTAATATAATGTTAACTGTGTCTGTTTATTGGAGGTGGTGGATTGCATTATGGGATGTTGATCTCTGCTCTGTCCACTTTGATTGTTGAAAATTCAACTCTACAGTTTAACAAAGTGTCTTTAATTGACATTTGAGTAGTTTGAGATAATATAATATATAATAAATAATATCTAGAGAAATAAGTCTGTAAAATTCTGTAAAACACCAGCACACACAATACAGCATTTTAATTTCATTTTTTTAGTCAAGTGGACTAGAAACAAGATAAAAACTCTCAGTGAGAAAAGCATTATTTGCCGTGTGATGCTGCAGGACATGAAGGAGCTCCAGAAACTGGCGGACGGCCCAGAGAAAAGCACATGGTGAGGGCATAAAAAACCGCATCAACACCACAGCATGTGGAGCCAGAATACCAGCTCTGGAGACGACCATAAAAACCTCCAGTCAAATATACAGCTTGAGTTGAGGACATGCTGGACGCTTCAACATTATATATGATCACTCATACAGCAGCGTCCAGATTTACAGTATATACAGCCATCTGGTGCGCATGCTTACCATCTGACAGCTCCAGGGAAATTAAAATAAAGTTTATAGATGTTAGTATCAGTATGTTAGTGTTAAAGGGCACCTGTTGGACAAAAATGACTTTTATAAGGGCTTTAAACCCAGTTGTGTGTCTGCAGTGTGTGAATATCAGATGTTCTCATGTGTGTGTGGTGTAGAGATGAAATGTCCATCTTTGTGTTTGCAGTGTTGGTGTTGAGTGAGCTAAATGTACGATGGAGATTTACAGTGAGGTTCAGTAAATCGCCCAGTCAGAGTTCTGGTGAACAGCAGCCTCATCTAAACACAGCGAGTGATTACTGCTGTCTGCTTAACGAGCAGGTGAGACCCTGATGCTAATTAACCAGCATGTAAAAACGGGACTCACCGGATGAGCCTCTCATTCACACGATGACAGCAGCTCGACTGTGTGTTTACAGAAATGATCATGTAGTTTAGAAAGAACACTGACATGTACATCTATACACTGGATAATACAAACAAACACTCACTACATATACACCTACGCAACGCAGTTTGATCACATCAGGGTATCACACACACACACACACACACACACAACTGTTCTTCTACAGTTGCTATGGTAACACAACAATTACGTTAATTGTACAGTTGCTATGGTAACAAAAACTACAGTGATTGATCTGTAGTAGTGGTTCTACAGTTGCTATGGTAACAACCACTATATTAATGAATCTGTTGTGGGGATTCTACAGTTGCTATGGTAACACAACAGCTATAGTAATTGATTATATATATAGCCATTAACCATGTTGCCTGTAGCTGTTAGCAGAGTCCTGTAATGAAGACATGTTTTCTCCCAGAAGGCCGTGTGCCTGTATTTGTGTGTGAGTGTGTGTCTCCTGCTGAGCGGCGTCCCGCTGGAGTACACGGACACTCAGGTGCAGCTCTCAGTCTAATTCAGCCCTGCTGTAGCTGGTCGTGTCCCGTCATGTTGATGGAGGAACCTGCTAATGCTTCCTACATGCCTGACTCTCTCTCTCTCTCACTCACTCACACACACACACACACACACACACACACACACACACACACACACACACACACACACATTCACATGCATAGTCACATAAATATAATGTACATATACATAAACACACAAACACACACACTCACATGCATATTCACATACACGCACATACATAAACAAACACATACACTCACAAACACACACTCACATAAACACATACTGCACACACACACACACTAATTTTTACACATAAATAAACACACACTCACAGCTGTAGTGATGTTTGTACTGTACGGGCTGTATATTCTCTCCTAAACTCAACCCTCACAGCACACACTCTGCACTGTCACATCTTCACAATCCTTCATTCTGTCTGATTAATCAGCCCTTTCCCTCATCAGGACTGAAAAAAGGTCCCCATTAAGTCAATATGTACTGGTATTGCTATACTTGTGGGGACATTTGGTCCCCACAACACAGGGATTACAAAGTTTGCACACACACACACACACACACACACACACACACACACACACACACACACACACACACACTTCACTCTCTCTCAGTATAACACTGTCCACAAATGCTCCTGATTGAAATCGTCCATAATTTCCCTGATTCTGGATCTGTCCGGAATGAAGCAGTGAGTGTGTATGAGGAGGATATCGCCCTGTTATTATTCCCCGCACCCTGTTTTTCCAAGGTTCAGCAAACAGAGCTCTCTCACAAGGCGAGCGTATCGCACTGCAGAACAGGCATTAAGCAGGAAAATAAGCCAAAAGGCGGCTCACATTCCAAACTAAGAATGAGGACAATGCTGACGATTCCACTGAATAATAAGCAGGATGAGAGACGGCTGAACGGCTGCAGAAACACGGCTCAAGCATGGGGAAAGTTGGGGAAAGTTACTTCACAATGTAATGACTTACAATATTGAGTTATTCTCAAAAAAAGGAAGTAGTGGTGTTATGTGGTCAGTAATGCTGCACGCTACTTTTGAGTTACTGTATCTCAGCTTTGCTGAGGCTTGATCTCTTTCAGAACTTGCAGGGGTTTTATCTTTAATAGAGGAGCTCTGCTATGAACAACACACGCTATAACCTTCATTCATCTTTAAAAGACACATCAAAAACTACTGTCAGATAATGTCATCATTAGAGAGCTTCCTGATGCCGTATATACAGATGAATGACAGTTTACTGCAGTGTGTTTGCTGCTGTTAGTCTCATTAGTGCAGTAATCAGTGTGATTGAGGCTATTTTACCCAAGAGAGTAAACTATTTTACAGAGAAATTAACTCTGAAAACTGGACTGACACTGTTTTATTTCACTATAATCTTCCATGTTAAGATGCTTTAACACAATCTACATTGTAGAAGTGCTACAGAACTGATGCCATGCTGCTGTCTGTCTGCTCCTGCATTCCCTCATCAGTGCGGGATTCAACATCACCATGCTCATTTCAATTCAGCCATTCTTTTATTAAAGCTAATTCATTAAAGTAACTCTCATTGCATTTTTTTTAAAGTAACACAAATATTATTACTTAACTTCTTTACTTACGTTTGTTACTTTATTTATTCATTTTGCACATTTATTCATTTTGCAGATGCTTTCAACCAAATGAGGATAAAAAAGCACTTTAAATCAGCAGAGAGCAGCAATATTCCAATGCCACTATCAATAATCATCCGTCAATGATGAACTAACATCTAAACATATCCTATAATGCACTTTAAATCTTTAAATTCAAGATATAAATATAATTATTAACCATAGATATTGGAATATTCATTCATTCACTTTATTTTCAGCTTAGTCCCTTCTTTAATCTGTGGTTGCCACAGCGGAATGAACCGCCAACTTATCCAGCATATGTTTTACGCAGTGGATGCCATTTCAGCTGAAAACCAGTACTGGGAAACACCCATACACACTCATTCACTACGGACAATTTAGCTTACCCAGTTCCCCTATACCGCATGTGTTTGGGCTGTGGGGGAAACCGGAGCACCCGGAGGAAACCCACGCCAACATGGAGAGAACACGCAAACTCCACATAGAAATGTCAACTTGTCCGGGTGAGCGACCTTCTTGCTGTGAGGCCACAGTGCTGACCACTAAGCCACTGTGCCGCCCCTTAAATTATAATAAACATTATAAATATTATTATCGAGTGTTTGTTGTAAAATGTCTGGTGTGTATGGAGAGACTTTCTGAAAGCAGTCAGTCACGTTTACAGCACTGCTGATAAAAGCTCTCCAGTAAAAGGTCTTTTTCTTTATCCGCTGACTGTAGCCGGCCCAAAGATAAAGAACCCATATTACTACCTGAAAACAACCTCCTGCTCATATATGACTGCGTGCAGCTTTTGACCTCCACACCGACTCTGAAAGCCAGAGGAAAGGGAAACAGACAGATTAAGTTTCATCTCTTCAGCATGGCTTCAATTAGCCAGACTCCTGTATGCACACAGCTCATTTTAAAGCAGAGAGCTATAAACAGGCCACGATTGTGAAGGAGTTACTGAACAAACGCTGCATCAGAGTCTGAGGCTGATTATATAGCAGACACACTTATCCAAAGAGACACACAGAAGAGGAGAAAAGAAGTATCACCAGTAAAGCAGCGGTATGCAGATGCAGGAACAATCGCTAGATGAAATAATACCTATCATGAGTACGACTGCATTTACCATCAGCATAATCACGTATGTAATAGAGTTTAGCTTGCACAATCCACAGTAAACATAGAAATTCAACATCAGTGTCCAATAGCCCCTCCCCTTCACAACGTAGCCCCGCCCCTTCAGCAGTAACTCCGCCCCTTCTGCTACATGAGCAAAAGTGTGAGTGTTCAGCATGACGTACTTAATTTTAACGGTTAAACAAGTGCATCATTGGAGTATTTAAAGTGCACTTAAGCTGCGGTCACACAGCACTTTTCTCCCCATAGACTTCCATTCATACGGAAAAAGTTTAGCAGTTCACTGCGGTGGACAGTTCAAGCTTGGTGAACTCTGACCTTGAACCAATGGCTCGCTTTTTTAAATGTCTAATCATCTTGTTTAATCCCGCCCCTTTTTGTCGCAGAGCCGTACGGCTGAATTTCGCATGCACAAACTCTAGTGTGACCGTGGCATTATTCTCAGAATTTCCAGTGTGAATGCACTACTTACACTATTTATACAACAAAATCACATAGAATAGTGCTGAAGTTTGCAATTTGAGACGCACCTCTAGATCATTTTTAATAATTAACCTTTTCATGCCTTCTGAGTGTTTACTAAGGGTTGCTTAAGTGCTTTCATGCAAGCTGATTTACTAAACACAGCACATAAACAGAAGCAGAACTCTGTTAAAGCACAGACTGGCGTGGAGCAGGAAAACAGGCGGCTTGTTTTCTATAATCACCATCAGGAGTCAAAATTAGACCCCAAACAAGCAGAGCTGATGATAATCAGACATGAGTAATCCACTAACAGCACAGGACAGAATGAGTTCAGGCATGCACTTTTGGTGTGTTAAATAATACTTCTGTTATCTATAGCAGAGAGGAGGATCCACATGCAGGAGAAACTTTCACTAACCAAACAAGACAAAGACAAACTCAAGAACCGAAGGAGAGCAGGGTAACAGAGTCAGAGAACACTGGGGAAATAATGAACCATGCAGCACAGCAGCTCATAAACACAAGGCTGATCCGGGTAAAAAAGGGGAGGAGACAATTAATCAATCGCCATGCCAACTAATAAGGGCAACCATTGAAAACAAATGAGGGTGTGGCACAGAGCACATGGAAACCAGCAAAAGAACACCAGTTCTGCCAGAAAGACCAGCGAGATGATCATGATACTGAATTACATTTGTTGATGAGTATTGTTTGATAAGAGTATTCTTCATCAAAACACAGGATTTCTTTGGCGGAGGCCCCGTCTGTAGATTGATTTGGAAGCTTTTAGATCCAGCTACATCTGCCGAGGACAAAGGCAGGGGCGGAGCCTTCCCCCCTGGACAGGGCTAACCCAGTGGTGGTGGGGAGGACGGTGGGTGAATGTCTGCATTGGTGCCTGCAACCATTCATTCATTCATTCATTCATTCATTTAGTCATTTAGCAAACGCTTTTATCCAAAGCGATTGGATAAAAGATATTGGATATTCATTTTCTTTTAGGCTTAGTCCCTTTATTAATTCGGGGTCGCCACATCGGAATGAACCGCCTGCCTGCAACCAAATGATTTAAATGAATGGACTTATGTAAATTTTTTTTTTTTTTTCACGCAGCGGATGCCCTTCCAGCCACAACCCCTCTCTGGGAAACATCCACACACACACTCATACACTTTGGACAATTTAGCCTACCCAATTCCCCTATAGCGCATGTGTTTGGACTGTGGGGGAAACCGGAGCACCCGGAGGAAACCCACACCAACTCGGGGAGAACATGCAAACTCCACACAGAAACGCTAACTGAGCCGAGGCTCGAACCAGCGACCTTCTTGCTGTGAGGCGACAGCACTACCTACTGCGCCACTGCCTCGCCTACATTATTTCAGTAACACTTTATTTTTGATGCTCCATTTGAGTATTAGTAGACTGTCTGCTTAATATCTGCTGATACTGCTGCTAAACAGACATTTAACCGACTATAAGAAACTACAAGTACATGTCAACTAACACTAACCCCAACCTCAGCCTGAGAGTCTACTGATAATAATCTGACAATGGGAAAAGTGAAATAATATTATGTCGAAAGGAAAAACTGGTGTATTTCACTTCCCTTACTGTCAGATTGTGCTTGCTTTAAGGAGAAACTCGCTTCATTTTGTCTCATTATTGCTGAAAACAACACTAGATTATTTGCTTGTCTAGAAAATGCTACTTGATTTCAGAAGTTTTACATATTTAAACTTGAAGCAAGACAAAAACTCAAAGTAAGAAAAGCGTTTTTTTTTATGTGCATACAACAGGCCGAGCATGTGGAGTGCTGCACAAAGCCACGTGTGTGTGTGTGTGTGTGTGTGTGTGTGTGTGTGTGTGTGTCTGTGTGTGTGTGTGTGTGTGTGTGTGTGTGTGTGTTATTTCTGGATGTTTTGGTTGTCAGTAATCACCTCAGAGTTCATTCTGAAGGAGAAAATGAAGGTAAACAGATGAAGTAGTGCCGTCTTTAAATGCTTTCACACAAACTCCAGACGAACACTGAAGCGCTCTGTGATTTCAGCTTTCCAGCGGTAACTCGACGCCTGTGGATCCACTCGCTCACACTGTGGGCCTTGTTTTAACACTTGCCTGAAGCTCAAATCCTGCAATTCTCTGGATGTAAAGTGCAGAACTGCAGTGTTTCAGACGGCCTGCGCTGCGGGCGAAACCCCTGACCCACACCGCCGTTTATCTGGCTAACTAACACTTCTCGCATTTACCTTCCTCAGCTCCAGGGACTGAGGGAAGAATTCAACAAGTTCACTGCAGAAATATGCTGAAGGCTTTGTCTTGATTCTAGTCGAAACATCCACAAATGATTACATCAAGAAGCATTTTCGAGATTATTAGAATATATAGTGTTGTTTTCAGAAACTAAAGTGAGTTCCTCATTAAAACAAGCAGAATAATCTGACAATTCTGGAAGAGAAATAATGCTATTTAAAAGAGAAGCAAGATTATTTGTCTTCCTCCATTGGCAGATTATTCTGTGAGTTCATCTATAAGCTAATTTCGAGAGGATCACGCGCTTATATTTGACCATGGCCGGTCCCGCATTAGCTAACACATGATTTACCAATCAGATAAATCCAAAACACACATAAATGACCAGATTTCCTTATCTTAGTCATCTTCATCTTGAGGAATCGCCCCCATCCACCCCAACTCCTCCTCCAGTTTCCTAAAATAATTCAGGGTAGGTGGCATGGCAGCTCAGTGGTTAGCAGTATGGCCTCACAGCACTCAAGTCCCGGCTGGGTCAGTTGGTGTTTCTGTGTGGAGTTTGCATGTTCTCCCCATGTTGGTGTGGGTTTCCTCCGGGTGCTCCGGTTTCCCCCACAGTCCAAACACATGCGCTATAGGGGAACTGATCAACTACACTGGCCGTAGTGTATGAGTGTGAACTGAAAAGCTAACTCAGTTCATTTAGGTTGTCCTGACACAAAACTCGATTGACATTTTTTACAGCACATCTGCGTCTTGATTTGCAATGCTGTACGCCAGCCAAGAACAGTACAAATAAAACAGAACTCAACACATTTATGCAATATTGTCATTCCTTTTAACCCAACACCTCTCTCGGGCCCGTGTGCCACACGTGATGATGGCAGTCGGTGGTCTGCTCATGTTTACCAGCTCTTGACCACATGTAAGCATTAGTGATGCCATCTGTGAGCCAAGCCAAACCAGAACACACACTGGGCCACAGTCTGCTTTTATTCTGGCCCACAGTTTGTGTTCTCATCTGGTCCAATTAATCCTGTGGGCCTTATTTGGAATTTTATATGCTTATTGGCAATTTGAACAAACACACACACACACACACACACACACACACACACACACACACACACACACACACACACACACACACACACACACACACACATGCATCATTCATATACCAGTGATTTTGTTTTATATTTTTAAGAATTTTCTACATGATGTTGAACAGATTCAGAAGTTGTTCACAGTATTTCCTCTAATACTTGTTCTTCTGGAGAAAGTCTTATTTGTTTTATTTGGGCTAGAATAAAAGCAATAGTTAATAGTTAATAGTTTTAAACCCATGTTAAGCTCAATATTATTGGCCCCTTCAGCAATATTAGTGTTGGATTGTCTCCAGAGCAAACCACTGTTATACAATGACTTGCCTAATTACCCTAACTTTACCCTAATTACCCTAGTGAAGCCTTTACATGTCACTGTAAGCTGAACACTAGTGTCTTGAAGAAGATCTAGTCTAATATTATGAGCTGTCATCACGAAGAAGAGGAAACACATCAGTTATTAGAGATGAGTTATTAACACTGTTATGATTAGAGATGTGTTGAGGAAATCTGCTCTCCACTAAACAGAAACTGGGGAAAAAATAAACAAATTGATAACTCTGACATTAACTGTATATTAGACATATGAACGGTCTTTGTTGGTCTATTTAACTGACTGTATTCTGATTATTAACTCAACTCAGTGTAGTTCAAATACTCGTGAAGCTGGAGATAAAGTCCTCGCCAGATGTTTTTCGGGTGGCATGAGAAGAACATTCCACACATATTGTGGATTTTTGACAATTACAGTTATTTACAAACACATGCATCACAGTAATCACTTTAACATGTATTATTACACATCTAACACAATCGTCTGAGCTCAAAGCTAAATGTGTGGCTCTGATTAATGTAGAAACACGTCTGTTTAATGCTGGGGGGGCGCATTAAATCATATTTATTAAATCAATATATTAAAATTACAGCATTATTAAATCAATGTTGTAATAAAAGCATGCACAGAATATGTTGCATATTGCATGCAGAATGATTCGCAGTCTTATGAATTTATTTGTAATTTTTCTAATCTTTGTCAAGAGCTATTCAAAAAAAGTAAAGACAATTTCTAGAGTGATTTCTATTATGTTTGTCTTCTGAAGGTCATCTAGTTTCTTTCAGTTTGGCTGGATTACATTACATTGGCTGGTTTTTACATATATTAGGGTCAATGTTATTAGGACTTGCCTAATTACCCTAGTGAAGCCTTTAAATGTCACTTTTAGCTGAACACTAGTGTCTTGAAGAATATCTAGACTGATATAATGTGGATAAAGTCACTCACTTTAAAAAATGTAAAAGTTTAACATTTAATGATTTTGTAGACAGTTAATTGTAGCACAAAATATGTCTTTACACTCCAAATATTCAGATTTTACTGTTTATCAAGCAAAGTGATTATAAAGCATCAATACATTTATCAATTACTTACTTCATTCTCTAATAATTGGGTTAAAAATACACCAACATATAACCCAACTATAGGTTAATATAGCACAAGAGTTATTTAAACCCTTATATAATTTAACCCGATACACTGGGTTATTTTGATTAAATGTTTTTTTTCATACCCATATTATTTACTATGCCATTATTACTAGTACTACTATTATTTTTATATGTATGGCTGTGTAAATAAATAACATACAGTTTTCAAGAATATTAACAATGCTTTATTTCCGTTACATTTTAAGTTCCAGACACCTAAACGCTTCTATATGTTTAATATAGATCAGCTATGAAGCGCACGTTTGTGTCATTAATAATTAGGAGTGCTGGTGAAATGGATATAAAAAGACGACACGGAGAGGTAATTTGACAAAAAAAATAACAACATTATTGCGTTAGAGCTTAAATAAACTTTATAAAACAAAAACAACATTACTTAAGCATAACAATACAGCTGTTTGTGTCAGTTAAATCAGTTGACTATTGAAATTTAACCCAACTGGCTGAATTATTGAATAAATAAAACAATAAAAGTAAAAAAACAACAACAACAAAGCACCAAACATTTAACCCAACTGCTTGAGTTATAAATAAATAACCCCCAAAAAGGTTAAAAATAACCCAAAAAAAGCACCAAATAATTTGAACTCAACCATTGGGTTAAATAAATAACTTTTTAGAGTGTATTTGCACCAAGATAAGATGCAAATATGTTGAGATAAAAATTTAAAATAATTTTAAAATGTGAAGTAAAAAATAATGAAAAGTAAATAGCTCATTATAAATAGTCCAAATAAATAAAACACATATAAATATGTGTTTTAGGTATGAGCTGTAAGACAGAATAAGCATTTGCAGGAGTGCTTCATTTAACAGGCTAGTTTCTTGAGTAACCACTGGGCACTTATGCTCATTAAACTGTAAACTGGCTAATAGCTAGCTATTATCCCTAAACCCACCCCTGCACCTCACCTCAGCCCATGCAGTTATCTTCTGTAACCCAGCAGTTTCTTGGGAAAGTAGACATTAGGTACAAAATAAACCTTAACAAGGGCTTTATACACTGCTATAATAAGATAATAAGATATTTTATAACTGCATAATAATAACTGTATGACTGTACATCATATAATATAGTGCATAACCTGAGTCTGCTCTGCGCTAATAATAAACAACCAGCTTATGCTCATCACTGTGATATTGTAAACACACACACTGAAAGTCGTCTCAGTTTGTGGAGCTCAAATCGTTGAGTTTGTTCATTTATTCAGAGGATATTCATCCAGGTTAGACAGTGAAGATGTTTTCTGGAATAGCCGCTGGCTGTAGTTAATCTTAGTCTAGACAGGCTGATTTATTTCCAGCGTTAGCCCTTTGACTCGCGGACAGGTAAACTAGCCGCATCATGTCCACAGAATGTTAACAAGTTACAAGTTAGTTCTGCCCTGCATTAAAACAAGTAAATCAGCACGGTGGCGATAGTTAAACCATCAGAAATGTGTTCATAAATCCTGTTCATAAATCCAGTACACACATGAGGATATTATTAATAGTGATTTAGAACCATACTATAGTAAAGTGTAATAAACTATGTGTTATAGTATTTTTAACTTGTTGATGAGTGCTCCAGCATACTGTAGTGTTGACTATAGTGAACTGATCAACTGAAATAAATACTGTAGTATACTTTAGTTTTACTGTAGTAAACTGTGGTGTACTGTAGTGTAATATACACTGTAGAAAACTACAGTACTGGCTCATTTGTTTATATTACAGGAATTGTGTGTTACCATAGCAACTGTACAATCAAAATAGATTAATTACTGTAGTTGTTGTGTTACTATAACAACTGTAGAATCACTACATCACATCAATGACTATAGTTGTTGTTGTTACCATAGCAACAGTAGAATCACAACAACAGATCAATTACTATAGTTGTTGTTACCATAGCAACTGTAGAATCACCAGGACTGATTAATTACTATAGTTGTTGTTACCGTAGCAACTGTAGAACATCACAAGTTCCTCAGTATAGTTCAAAAACACTACAGTATCTACTGTAATATAATTTTGTGGGGAGCTTATTATATATTATTATATAGAACTGAATAATGTTCTTTCTTTTTTTTAGTTACACACAAAATACATGTTTTTTACACTCCAAATTACAATGGTGATTTAGTATTCCAGGCATAACCCCCTTATTCAAAAATCAAACACAACTCAACACAGCAACAAAACCAAAAAAATTGGTGGTTTTATGTAAAGTCATATATATATATATATATATATATATATATATATATATATATATATATATATATATATAGGCAGCAACTCCAAAAGCTCTTAAAATATCACATTCGTACTACACTGAAGCTTTAGATGCTGCTGCTTTTTCATATATATTAAAAAAAATGTTTGGCTGAGTTCTCAGATTGCTGTGTGTGCTTTAAAAAAACTATTTGTAAATGTAAAATGATCAAATGTATATCTCGTGCATAAAAGTGAGTGTTTTACCTTGTGTGTTCACATTGTGTTGTCTGTGCGCAGGCTCGGATGGGGTGGTGCTGCCCTCTGGTGACAATCTGCAGTAATGTCGGATGAACAGCTGGAACATCTGCAAAATAAAAGTCTCCGATTCACCAGAGACAAACACAACTATCATAACAATACTGACTCTACAAATATAGGACAAGTTATGTAAACATGTCAAATTACGTATTACCAAAGAATCTAATTTGACCATGATCTAGACATCAGTAATGCAGTTCTCCACTTTCCAATTCAGTTTCAAATAAATAGTAAAGCTGAAGCTACAGAGTGAAACTGCAAGAAAAAAGCAGGATTCTGTTAAGTTCTGTTATGAACCAAATCTCTGTTCTATATTTAAAATAGAAGTTACACCATTTACATTTAATGTATTCTCCAGTTTATTTATTTATAAAATTTAATATCACAATAACTACATGTCCAGCACTTTGAGTTCTGAAATCTGCCAGTAAAGGAAACATGACCAAGTCTGAAAGTACAAGAAAACACAGACCAACATTTTCATTTAATAAATAAAAGACCTGGCTCAGAAATGACCAATCATCTTTCAAAATGTTCTATATATTTTATAATTAATTATCACTAAGTCAAAATTGACTGGTATAGCTATACTTGTGGGGACATTCAGTCCTTACAATGTAAGAAAGACAAGCTACACACACAAACACACACAAGTTAAATTTGCAGACATGTCAGGTCTCTATAATTGCACATGTTATTGTTGAGCAGTTCTGGTTCATCATAAGCATGCTCATTTGAAGAAAGATTAGGCAAAATGAAATATTAATATTTGAAATGTTTCTCATTTTTAATCACTGCCCATATGGAAACCACAAGGATTGAAATATATGAGTAATAAATACATTTCTGCATTTTAAAATACATGTCAAAAACATATTTAAACATTTGACATATACACTGCTGCCAGTGCATATGTGTTGAATCTCATGTCATGTATAATATTTGATATTTACATATGTAATGTCAAGATTACACTTTGGTTAGGAATCTTATCCATTTCAAAATTATTTTTTAAATATATATTTTCATATTTAGGGCACCACGGTGACTTAGTGGTTAGCACAGTGGCCTCACAGCAAGAAGGTCATTGGTTTGAGTCCCTGGTCAGTTTGCATTTCTGTGTGGAGTTTGCATGTTCTCCCCGTGTTGGTGTGGGTTTCCTCCGGGTGCTCCGGTTTCCCCCACAGTCTAAACACATGCGCTATAGGGGAACTGATCAACTACACTGACCAGAGTGTATGAGTGTGTGTGTGAATGAGTGTGCATGGGTGTTTCCAAGTACTTGGTTGCAGCTGGAAGGGTATCCGCTACGTAAAACATATGCTGGAATAGTTAGTGGTTCATTCCGCTGTGGCGACCCCTGATAAATAAAGAGACTATGTTGAAAAGAAAATGAATGATGTTCATATTTGGTGAATGTCTAGCTCTTCTGTATTGGTGGAGCTTCATAAATGTGTACGTCAGAAAGCCTCCTGCATGTTGAATGAGCAGCAGTCAGTTCTGAGCTTAACCTGAACCCTAACCCTCATTATATAGGAATGTGAAGCGCAGGAATCTCAAACCTGTCCAGCCTTTAGGCCAGGAGATGAGGTGTTGAGCACAACATTCCTGTTTTTTTCATGTTAAATTTGACCCTCCCCGATGTGGCATTTACCCTGGTGTCCAAAAGTAGATCATCTCTGATGCATCCAGAGGGACTTTTATTATGTACACACTATTATTTATGTCTTGTAAGCACTATTAAAATATAGATTACTGTTAAAAGATACTGTTAGAAACAAGACTGATGAGAAACACAGTCAAGCAGAAGAGACACACAGACATGCCTTAAAGTTGAAGCACAACAAACCATTCACCAAATGTGAAACATGTGCAATATATTAAGGAGAATTAGTCATCCAATTCACCTCCAAAACTCAACACAACACTCTTATTTCACAACTCTTATTTCACCAAACCACTGTCAGCAATTCTCATCCAGAGAACATGCATTTCATTCATAACACACTGACCGAAAACACACTCTAACAACATACAGTACTGCAGAAACGCTTCATTTTAACCTTTGAATGTATTTTCACCATCATCAGCATGTTATTTTACATTGATCACGGTCTTGAATGTGCTAAAGAAAGTGTGAAAAGAATTTAAAATGTATTCATATATATTTAAATACAATATAATTTAATATAATATAAAAATAAACTGAAAAACAGATATATACACACATTTACATAAGTAAATAAATAGACTCGATGATGAGTTAAATAACTGTGGATGGAGGATAACTGAATAACTTTACAGTTTACTTTATGGCGACTTCAAATTGTAACAAACTTATAAGTAAGCAAGAGTTTGTACAGTATGTATTACAGTTGATTGGTGATAATTAAGCTTTGAGTTGAAGGATGAGGGGTTACGGTGTATTCAGACACAGTGTGAAGAGTTTTTTGTCATGCATTTTAATATTTCCACACAAAAGAAACTCAATGGTTGTATGTCTTGCTTGTCCTGTGAAACATCACTGGATCATTATGTTTATTTGGATGCTGCGTTGCTTTAATTAGTATTAATCATTCCAAATAAATTAATCAAATGTGTGTGTGAGCATGTAATGTCAACTAAATGGAATGAAATGAAATGCTAGCCTGAGGTCAATACTGTACAAAAAGGACTGCATTAGAGTAATTATACAGAAGACAAGCAACTTATCTTTAAACTGACCAAAAGCAATGAGAAAATCTACAATTAAACTCTTTAACTTGCTCAAATCTAAAGTCAAGTTTAAAATAAATAAATAAATAAATAATAAGGAGATTGTTCCTGACAAAATCTGGAGCTCTCCGGAGAGTCTATTATCCTGTTTTGTCAGCAGTTGTGAAGTCTCATTAAATGTGTTGGATAAACAGCGCTGATGCAATCCATGTGTGCTCTGATCTCGTCCCCTTAGGAGTGGGTCATTCACCATTAGCCCAAAACACCAACAACTTTACTCAACTTTGTGAAAAACAAACTAGAGTTACTGTAATAATATGTGGTAATGAAGCATTGTCTACAGCTAATGCACATTTCTCCACTGAAGCTGGATGCTGTGGATTTTAAAGTAACTCCAGTTTCAGTTTGCTGTCTGCAGTGAAAATGGTCAATCATAAAGTCAAAAGCTCCAATAAGACGGGATTTCTCGGGTGGGATGTAAGGGGTTTTCACCATTTACAAGGGTATTTAGTGATTTTACATCTATCTGGATCATGAATGTCTGAATTTTCTCTAATGACCCATGTAAAAATCCCTGGACAAATTACCTGAGGCTTCTTAAAAGACACTTAAGGTTGTGATCATTTAATTCCAATCCAAATCAAATCAACCCAAGGGTCATTTTGTACTGTTTGTCTGTACATGTACTGTTTGGCCACTAAATGCACCGTACGGCTTTACTTTCCTGCATCTCATGCATTGAGAACTGAAATATAAATCCAACGCTTTTTTGTTTTTGCTCCAATTTTTTATTTAAAGATCTAAACCAGGGGTGCCCAAACCCAGTCCTGGAGGGCCGGTGTCCTGCAATATCCCCCAATCAGACACACCTGGGCTAGCTAATCAGGCTTTCTAGAAACATCCGTGCAGCTGTGTTGAGGTAAGCTGGAGCTAAACTCTGCAGGACACCGGCCCTCCAGGACCGAGTTTGGACACCCTTGATCTAAACCCTTTTCTACACACAAAAGACCTATTTTTCTCAAATATTGTCTAATCTCAAACAGTTGTCTAAATCTGTGTTAGTGAGCACTTCTCTATTGCTGAGATAATCATCCACACTCACAGGTGTGCATATCAAGATGCTGATCAGACAGCATGATTATTGCACAGGTGAGCATTAGGTTGGCCACAATAATACGCCACTCTAAAACATTGTGGGGCTGTCATGGCTGGCATGTTTTTACAACATCTCATGGAGGTCGGGGACAGTACCTCTGGACTGGGCAACTGGAGGGTGTGCTCCAACTATAGGGGATCACACTCCTCAGCCTCCCAGAGAAAGTCTATGCCAGGGTACTGGAGAGGAGGATCCGGCCAATGGTTGAACCTAGGATCCAGGAGGAACAATGCGGTTTTCGTCCGGGCCGTGGTACACTGGACCAGCTCTATACCCTCACCAGGGTGCTCGAGGGTTCCTGGGAGTATGTCCAACCAGTCCACATGTGTTTTGGGGACTTGGAGAAGGCATTCGATCGTGTCCCTCGTGGCATTCTGTGGAAGGTGCTCGGGGAGTATGGGGTCAGAGGTGATCTGTTGAGGGCCGTCTCATCCCTGTATGAGCAGGGCAGGAGTTTGGTTCACATTGCCGGCAATAAGTCAGACTTGTTTCCAGGGCATGTTGGACTCCGGCAGGGCTGCCCCTTGTCACCAATCCTATTCATAATTTTTATGGACAGAATTTCAAGGCACAACCTTGGGCTGGAGAGGGTCCGGTTCGGGGACCACAAGATTTCATCTCTGTCATTTGCAGATGATGTTGTTCTGTTGGCTTCATCATACATGGACCTTCAGCATGCACTGGGGCGGTTAGCTGTCGAGTGTGGCACGGCTTGGATGAAAATCCGCACCTCCAAGTCAAAGGCCATGGTGCTACACTGGAAAAAGGTGGTTCGCCATCTCCAGGTTGGAGGAAGGTCCTTGCCCCAGGTGGAGGAGTTCAAGTATCTCCAGGTTTTGTTTAGGAGTGAGGGAAGGATGGAGCGTGAGATTGACAGGCAGATTGGTGCAGCGGCAGCAGCAATGCGGTTGATGTACCGGTCCGTTGTGGTAAAGAAGGAGCTGAGAATGGAAAATGAATGAATAAATGAATGAATGAATAAAAGGCACAGTTTGATCTCTCAGCACAATGCCACAAATACTGCAAATTTTGACACAGCAGTTGTCATCAAACTGCCAGAATGTCAACCAGAGCTGTTTTAAAGATTCTGGCAGGACATCCAACCTCCAACTTCTGGCCTCACTGGTCTGTTCTGTTGTGAACTGGACTACGTTGTGCTGCTCTTTGTCTGTTTGACTTTTTATCATTATTATTTTTGCATAAGGGCCGGGACACACCAAGTCAATTGCCACGACTAGCACCAGCGAAACCCAACTGTGTTGTTGCCTCACGTTGGATCACATCGACCAAAAAGTTGCATGTGAACACACCAAATTGAATGAAACGAAAGTGTGTGTTCTGCTCCTGTGCAAGAAGACGTGTGTTTCTGCTCCAGCAGGAGGCTGTCTCTGTATTCTCCTTTCCGCAAAGCAAAACCAAAATTCTGACGTGCATAGACAAACCACAAACACAGCAGCGTTCAGTATTATCAGTGATCGTCACTCACCAAAGAGAGACTCACTCCATAACTCCACACACACCAGGGACCTTCTTGGTATGAGGACATAGTGCTAACCATTGAGCCACAATGCTGCCCTACAACCCTTAAAGTTTTCTAATTATTAAATGGACCAGGGCCAAACAGTATTGTTACACTCTATTGAGAAATCTTTATTACAGTAAAGACAAGATTAGATCTGATTGGTCTGCAAATATAGAACTAGGTGGGTCAAAAACTGAATATTCAAATCACATGAGATAATGAGGTGAACACTGAGCTTCGGTGAGTATAAAATTAACAACAGACAAGCATCTTCAGACAGACTCTCCTCTCCAAGATCCACCATGGAAACGTCAAACTGGGGAGGGACAAACACAGAGAACCAAACCGTCCATTACTGCTTTCCGAACAACAACTTGTCCTGTACTAAGAGTGTAAAGCCTGAAGCCGAGTACATGGTGGTGTACATTTTTGTGGGTGTAACATCAGTGTTCACCGTGTTCCTGAACTTGTTGGTGATCATCTCCATCTCACACTTCAAGCAGCTCCACACTCCGACCAATGTGTTGATTCTGTCTCTGGCAGTGGCTGATCTGATCGCAGGACTGATTCTCATGCCAGTGCAGGGGATGAAACTGATCGAGCCCTGCTGGTACTTTGGAGAAATGTTCTGCTCCATATTTCATCTGATTCTCTATGGGGTTGTCACAGCGTCTCTTGGTAATTTGATCATTATATCTGTCGATCGGTTCATTGCAGTGAATGACCCTTTACGATATCCACTGAAGGTCAATAACAGCAGGATTGTTATTTTTACTGCTATAAATTGGTTATTTTCTTTCATATATCCTTTAATATTTGTGTATGAAATTCTATTTTACCCAGAAAGAAACCACTCCTGTGTTGGAGAATGTGTACTTGTGGCAAAGGTGGAATATCTCATATTAGATGCCTTTGTTTGTTTTGCTGCTCCTTGCTGTGTTATTGTTTCTTTGTATGTGAAAATCTGTGTTGTAGCACACTATCAAGCCAAGAATATAAATGCAGTCACAGACAAGAAGGCCAAATCAGAAAAAAAGGCAGCAAAAACCTTAGGGATTGTAGTGTTTGTTTATCTTCTGTGCTGGATGCCATACTATTTAATTACTCTTTCTCTCGGGCATGATGAAAATGATGTTCTTATCATTAATATAATGTACTGGATTGTATGCATGAATTCCTGTTTGAATCCTCTTATATATGCAATGTTTTATCGATGGTTTAGACTGTCAGCAAAATACATTTTGACTCTGAAAATATTTGAGCCTTCATCAGAATACTTTAACCTGTTCCCAGAAGAGAAATAAGCACTTAGACTCTCATGCAAAAAAAGTTGTCTTGAAACAGACCAGATATCAGATGGAAACAGACAAAACAAGTGTTCTTTTTAAATATATGTTAGACATTATACTGTATGTAAGCATGAATATTGTGAGCAGACATATTTATGATATATGAAAACAACAAAACTGTAGTGATGCTGCTTTGGAAGATGCATGTTAAAATAAGAAAATGTTGCAATATCAATGCTGCTCTAAATAAAACTATTGCATAGCTTGAGCTTATTTTAGAAGACATTATGATTTGTCACCAATGTCAAACGATCCCAATGATATGTATTTACAGCTCTCTGTGATGTGCCTGATTATTGCATTCACAAGCAGCACTGACCGTTCAGTCCCAATGAGTTTGAATGTATTGTGTCAGTAGTTTTTTTTTCTGTCTCAAAAAGCAATACATTTTTAAATTATATAAATTTAAAGAGATGTAAAGCATATCTATTCTGTTGTAGATTAGACAAAACCAAATTGTACTGTAAGGTCAAACATGCAAAGTAAATGTGATTAATGGCACCATCACAGCTTGCAACTCTCACCTGCATCACCCCATGTCTATCCTATAATTTTCAGAGTGAGTATTTTCAGTTTGATTGTTTAAAACATACAATCCAGTTACACAAATTCATACCATGAAGCAGTACTTTCCCTATAAACTTTCAAATCTTATTACAAACCAGTCACTGTGAGACCCTGGTGACAACAAACTAGACTGCGCCCACTAGAGCAGGGGTGTCCAACACATGAAACAGCATTTTCAAAGCTTCTAATAACATTCATGCAGACGTGTCAAGACCAATAGATGAAGCCAATTATGTGAAATGGGGATGGTTAGGAAACCATGATGAACAGAGGCCAGTGGGCAACTTTGGCCAGGATGCTGGAGACACACACTTACTCTTTTCAAGCTAGTTTATAAGACTGAAGAGTTTGTTAATGAGTGGATAACCAGACTCTCTGACAACAATTGACGAAAGTATATGACAAAGTTTAAACCACATCAAGTATACCACCCTCAAAATACACTGATGACATAGACCTACTCAGCAGGAGGGAAAGAGAGCTGAAGGAAGGCTTCCTACAGCTAGAACGGAAATCACACCGAGCAGGCCTGCATGTGAATACTAGCAAGATAAAGTATATGGTTATGTCCAGATCTGAGAGCACCTCAACACAACCCCTGCAGATAGGAATGCAGTCCTTTGAGCATGTCAGGGAAGAAATAAAGGAGAGGTTGAAGGCGGGAAACAAAGCAGATTTCAGCATGCAGCACCTCATTAAATCCAGTTTGCATAGCCGAGAGAGCAAAAAGAGGCTATGCTGTACAGCAACCAGCGGTAATGTATGCCTGAAATCTGGGTATTAACAGCTCAGGATGAACTGCTTCTCAGTGCCTGGGAGAAAAATATCTTGAGGAGGATCTATGCACCAGTTTGTGATCAAGGTGAATGGCGGAAAAGCAGAAATGCAGAAGTAGCAGACCTGTATGGAGAGACAAGCCTGATCACAGAAATAAAGAGGAACCAGTTAAGATGACTGGGCCACTTAGAGAGATTGCCAGATCAGAGAGCTGTTAAGAAAGTGTACAAGCTAAAGCCTGAAGAAAGGAGACGGAGAAAAAAGCTTCTCCTTTATTTCAGCAGAGAGACCATCAACAAAGCACACAAAACAGCAGGATCATTCAGAGTGCAGAACTCACGAGAGTAAAATACCAATCGTATACCTTGTCACGGTGTCATAAGCTGACAAGAAACATCTCCAACTCATAATGATGAAGAGTGTTGACTCTGATTCTCATACAGCTGCTCCCCGATCTCTAGCCTAAACGATAAGCAAGGAAACCATATAGGTGACCCGGCAGCAGTAGCTGCTGTAGGTGACAAAATTACATCAAAAACCCAACACACTGTAGGATGGGCTGCGTAACACCGGGGGTTGTTGATGCAGGGCTCAGGACTATGGAAACCATCAGTAACTGGCTGTGTTCTGAGTAAAAGGCTCTGTATCTGGCTGGTCAGCTTGCGTTGTGCATGAAAGCTCTTCCTGATGGCGAGCAAGCATCAGACCCTCCAGCTCTGGAGCGGAGGTCAGCCAGGCCCATATTACCCAGTTTATTCAGTCATGATAGTATGGCCAAACAGGTACAATTCCACACAGAGACACAGCAAACAACTCACAGCACATGCGGGACAGGACTGGGATGAACTGAACTGGACAATAGGATAAAGTAGAGCTACACGTTTAGGTGGTATTGAGTATTTAGCCAGACAAGGAATAAACAGATATGCAGCTTTCATCTTTAATTAGTAATTGTAGACTCTATTGTGAAATATTTCCTGCATTATAGATCAGATTTCATCTGATAGGTCTTTGAAAACTGAACTAGTGGGTGGGTCGAAAGCTGAATATTCAAGTTACGGAAGATAATGAGGTGAACACTGAGCTCCTGTAAGTATAAAACCAACCACAGACAAGCATCTTCAGACAGACTCTCCTCTCCAAGATCCACCATGGGAACGTCAAACTGGGGAGGGACAAACACAGAGAACCAAACCGTCCATTACTGCTTTCCGAACAACAACTTGTCCTGTACGAAGAGTGTAAAGCCTGAAGCCGAGTACATGGTGGTGTACATTTTTGTGGGTGTAACATCAGTGTTCACCGTGTTCCTGAACTTGTTGGTGATCATCTCCATCTCACACTTCAAGCAGCTCCACACTCCGACCAATGTGTTGATTCTGTCTCTGGCAGTGGCTGATCTGATCGCAGGACTGATTCTCATGCCAGTGCAGGGGATGAAACTGATCGAGCCCTGCTGGTACTTTGGAGAAATGTTCTGCCCAATATTTCCTCTTATCCTCTATACTGTCGTGACAGTATCTCTTGGTAATTTGATCATTATATCAGTGGACCGGTACATTGCTGTGAATGACCCTTTACGATATCCACTGAAGGTCAATAACAGCAGGATTGTTGTTTCCATTGTTGTAAATTGGTTATTTTCCTTTTTTTATTCTTTTTATCTTTTGTATGAAGTTTTACTTCATCCAGACACCACTCACTCCTGTATTGGAGAATGTGTACTTGTTGTAAAGGTGGAATATCTCATATTAGATGCCTTTGTTTGTTTTGCTGCTCCTTGCTCTGTAATTATATCTTTGTATGTGAAAATCTGTGTTGTAGCACACTATCAAGCCAAGAATATAAATGCAGTCACAGACAAGAAGGCCAAATCAGAAAAAAAGGCAGCAAAAACCTTAGGGATTGTAGTGTTTGTTTATCTTCTGTGCTGGATGCCATACTATTTAATTACTCTTTCTCTCGGGCATGATGAAAATGATGTTCTTATCATTAATATAATGTACTGGATGTTATGCATGAATTCCTGTTTGAATCCTCTTATATATGCAATGTTTTATCGATGGTTTAGACTGTCAGCAAAATACATTTTGACTCTGAAAATATTTGAGCCTTCATCAGAATACTTTAACCTGTTCCCAGAAGAGAAATAAGCACTTAAAATCATGTGCAAATGTTAATAAATGGTGTTCTAATCATATAAATGTTTAGACATCATATCTGACTTCTATATTGTGAACATTTATATTTGTAAATGATTATATCTGCTTCAGCTCTTTATTTTGGACTGCAAAACTAGTAATCCTGTACTGGAAGATACATGTCAAAAATATATGAATTATTTTGATGCAGTATCATGACAGTTCTACATTTATATTAAAGCAATGAGTCGATGTTGAATGACTGATATGGGGTAAGAGTGATGCCTAATTATAAATTGCCTCTTTTACCAATAGTATCTGTTTAAATGTAAGCTGGGGTCAGAAATTGAATTATGAACCAATTAATTAACCTGACATCTGATATTATACTCTGTATTTTGATGAATTTAAGCATGCACATTTACAGAAATTTCTTTGTGGTGTTAATTTGAAGTATTTAATTTTGGAATTGCTCTAATTTTTCATTAAAAACTGTCTCCATTTACATTAAGTGCATTCGATTTCTGAATAATGAGCATGATCATTCAGTATATGTATTGTAGTAATATGTAGTAGAGTTTACACTGCAGTCACCCACACAGACATGCACACTGTGAAGACATTGAGCCTTTTTTAATCCACCATCAACTAAATGTTAAAGATTATTGGTCTCGGACATGTTTAGTCCAGTCCTGCTCCTGCAATCAACTGTCCTGGAGTATTCAACCCTAAATCAAACACACACCAACAAGCTCTTCAGGTTAACTTTGATTGTATTCTATACAAATCAGCACCAAAGGCCTCCCAGTAGGCAGATATGAACAAATTACAAACTGTATTTCAGTCTATAATCTATAAATACCAATAGGGTGAGCTAATTAAGCCTAGTTTAACATTAATATTGTGTCAAAACTAAACAAATGTTCAAAAAAATCACTGTTTACATTGCTGATTAGGTTAATTCAATGGGTTCAGGCTTTTGTGGACAGTATACAATATTCTCATAAATATTCTGTATCTGTTGCCACCTTTGATGACAACAGCAAGCCACACAATATATTTGGGAAGGAATTCATTTGTAAATCCGTTTTCAACAATAAGAGCTTGTTTGACTCCAAGTTGTAATTATAAAAATATAACCTCAGTTTACCTAATTTAATTGAATACTTTATTAGTTGTGTTTTGTCTTTCATTTTAAATAAATAACTGTTCTAGGTCAGGGGTGTCCAATCCTGCTTCTGAAGGGGTCAATCAGAAATGTTTCACTCCTGCCCTCATTAAGCACACCTGAACCAGCTAATCAAGATCTTAGTAGGCATACTAGAAACTTCCAGACAGGTGTGTTGAGGCAAACTGAAGGTCAGTCGCCCTCCAGGACCAGGTTTGGACATCGCTGTTGAATGTATGACGTTCTGTGTTGTAATGACTCTTTTGAGACCAATTAAAAATTGTAAAAGCTCTTTATATGACAACATGTTCAACCCTCCAGACAGTCTATTAACACTTCCGACCGATTCACATCAGGAATGATCTCAGTAAACATGAGGGCTGAAGCCTAGCAATTAAAGGTGTTAGATGCGTGCACTAGTGCTGATGCAACCAGAGCTGTGTAGATGAACCACAGCTACCTGCAAACCTTTTATAAAATTAGAAACAAAGTAAGTTGAATGTTTTTATTGTATGAGGTGTTCTAAAACGGAAATGATTAAATGTTTTCTAACACAGTTGTTTACAGTAAAAAATAAAAGCTGCGCACTCCATTAGTTAGCGTTGAAACAATATTTGTTACCAAACACGTGTCAGAATCATTCATTCATTCATTTTCTCTTCGGCTTAGTCCCTTTATTAATTCGGGGTCGCCACAGCGGAATGAACCGCCAACTTATCCAGCAAGTTTTTACGCAGCGGATGCCCTTCCAGCTGCAACCCATCTCTGGGAAACATCCACACTCATTCACACACACACACTCATACACTACGGACAATTTAGCCCACCCAATTCACCTGTACTGCATGTCTTTGGACTGTGGGGAGAACCGGAGCACCCGGATGGAAACCCACGCGAAGGCAGGGAGAACATGCAAACTCTACACAAAAATGCCAACTGAGCCGAGGCTCGACCCAGCGACCTTACATGTCAGAACCATTCAGTATTATTAAGAGTCTCAATCGTCTACATGATACGCCAGCACGGACTCACTTTTAAACAGCGAACAATGGGATCAGCAAGCCCTGAGGTCTTCTGAGTGGCCACAGTTCAAGGATTAAAATCATTTTCAAAACATTCAGTGACCACAGGCCTTCTGGTATATTGAATTGAATTTCTGGTAATTGATTGAGACATGGCACATCATACTGCTGGAAGTAGCTCTCACAGATATCTGTAACCACTGTGGTCATAAAGGGAAGGGCGTGGTCAGCAACAATACATTTAAATGATGCGCAATCAATTTTAAGTTCTACCAGGGAAAATCCCCCACTCAAATAAACCATGGGAATAGTAGCTTCATTTTCCAGTTGGCAGCAGTGAACACCTATAGTAATCTTCTGCTGATGTAGCTCATCTGCTTCAAAGTTGGATGTGTAACCTGCTCAAACATCAATTCAAGTTTACTTGTATTGCTCTTTTCACAATAATCGCTCCAATGCAGCTTCAAAAAAGGTGCACATCATTACATTACAGTTAAAATCTGAAAAGTTATGGAGTTGTGTATAGGATGGGCAGTAATATTAAGAAGGCAACTGCAGAGTTTAGGAGCCATATATGAGAAGTCCTGACCTCCTTTAGTGGACTTTGCTGTTCTAGGTACTACCAGAAGCACAGTGTTTAGAGATCTTAAAGAGCTGGTTGGATTGTGGCGAGACAGGCAGTTGGTTAGATAAACAGGAGCTCAATTATTTAAAGTTTTATAGGTAAAAATTAATATTTGATCATCAATAAGGAACTAAACAGGCAGCCGGTGTAAGGAGGATAACATAGGGGTGATGTGATCATATTTTCTAGACCTGATGAGAATTCTGGCAGTTGAATTTTGATAATAGTTCATTCATTCATTTAGTTTCTTTTCGGCTTAGTCCCTATTAATCAGGGGTTACCACAGCAGAATGAACCGCCAACTTATCCAGCGCATGATTTACACAGCGAATGCCCTTCCAGCTGCAACCCATCACTGGGAAAATTTTGATAATAGTTTGACTGAATAAACTGCACTTCATTAATAGCGGATACATTACAACCACAGAGCAGTGCATTACAGTAATCCAGTCTAGAGGTCATAAAAGCATGAACTAACTTTTCTGCATCTGAGATAGATTACACGTTTCTTAGCTTAGCATTATATTGCCAATGGTGTAAGCAAAGTTATTTTATAAGATAAGTTATTGTAGATTATTACACTAACCCCATTGTCAGATTATTTAGCTTGTTTTAATGAAAAACTCACTTCATTTAAACTCATTATTTCTAAAAACAAGACTATATTTTTGCTTGTCTAGAAACTGCTTCTTGATTTAGTAATTTTTAGATATTTGGACTAGTAACAAGATTAAAATAAAACTCTAAGAAAAGCATTGTTTTTGCAGTGTACAAAGTCTTTATACTAAGAGTTCCCTTTTAAACAATGCAAAGAATAGCTGTGCAATAAGAGCATGACATGCTTTTCAGAATCATGCACGAATCTATGCTTTTCAGTAAGGTGGGCAGAAACAAGCAGAAACTATGTGGTTATCATCTTTAATATTGGCATTGTGTAAATGTGCATGAGATTGTGTGTAAAGTGGAAGGCCATCTCCTCTGTTCTGACAGTTAAGCAACAGCAGAATGTACAAATACAGAAACACTCACTCATCCACTATACATCTGAGATCAGATCAATGCACTTTATGAATATTTAACTAGTGGGTGTGTTTGAGAGCTGAATAATCTAACTTCAGGTGAAACAGGGTGGTCGCTCTGCTTTCCATAAGTATAAAACAGAGTCATGAAAATGATGAAGACCAGGAGCTAAACCGGCAAGCATCCTCACACAGAGTCTTCTCTACAACCGTTCTGTCTGAGGACTGACAAACATGGACAATCGATCACTCCAGTACTGCTTCCCGAACAACAATCTGTCTTGTACCAAAAGTATCCGACCTGAAGCCGAGTACATGGTGGTGTACATTTTTGTGGGCGTAACATCAGTGTTCACCGTGTTCCTGAACTTGTTGGTGATCATTTCCATCTCACACTTCAAGCAGCTCCACACTCCGACCAATGTGTTGATTCTGTCTCTGGCAGTGGCTGATCTGATCGCAGGACTGATTCTCATGCCAGTGCAGGGGATGAAACTGATCGAGCCCTGCTGGTACTTTGGAGAAATGTTCTGCTCCATATTTCCTCTTATCCTCTATGTGGTCGTGGTGGCATCTCTGGGTAACATGATCATCGTGTCAGTGGACCGGTTCATTGCAGTGAATGACCCTTTACGATATCCACTGAAGGTCAACAACAGCAGAGTTGTCATTTCTATAGTTGTGAACTGGGTATTCTCCTTTCTGTATTCCTTTTATTTATTATACGAGTTTTTACTTCATCCGGAAACCACACACACTTGTATTGGAGAATGTGTACTTGTTGTTACACTGGAAAATCTAATAATCGATGCTTTGGTTTGTTTAATGGCACCGTGCTGCATCATCATCCCCTTATATGTGAAGATCTGCTATGTTGCGAAAAGGCAAGCAAAGCATTTAAATTCAGTCACAGAAAAAAAGGCCAAGTCTGAAAAGAAAGCAGCCAGAACCCTGGGCATCGTAGTGCTTGTTTATCTTCTGTTCTGGACTCCCTACTACATCGTGACTCTTTCATTTGGACATGATGAAAACGATGCGCTGATAATTAATGTGATGTACTGGTTGTTATGCATGAACTCCTGCATGAATCCGCTCATCTATGCCATGTTTTATCAGTGGTTTCGAGTGTCTGCAAAATATATATTGACTCTGAAAATATTTGAGCCTTCATCCAAATACTTAAACCTGTTCCCAGAAGCACACATGTAAATACGATGATCCCGATTCAGATAAACAGGTTGGGTTTATGTGTTTAGGGGTTAGTTCACCCACAAATAAAATGAGCTCATCATTGTGTGGTTTCAAACCTTTAAGAGTTCTGTTAAATGCAAAAGAAGATATTTTGAAGAATGCTGAAAACCTGTCCTTAGTAGGACAAACAAATACTGAGGAATGGTTTTCAGCATTCTTCAAACTATCTTCTTTTGCGTTCAACAGAAAAATCTCATAAAGGTTTGGAAAAGTAAATTATGATAAAATATTGACTTTTGGGTGAATAATCCATTTAAGCACTTGTAAAATACTACATGACAGCAGTCTCTGTACATTTATCATATGCCTACTATGAACATTTACGTGTGAGTGACACAATATGTCCCTTATTACTCTCTTAATGGCCTTAAAATGACTAAAATCACAAGCTGGAAAATGATTAATAAGACCTATACAATGCATTTGACATCATAATTATTGTTAATGTGTCCAGTTTCCTAAGTACTGCCTGTTTTGTATGTATATATAGTAATTTAAGACAAAACCACAGAGAGATATAGGAAAATATTACCATTAAACACACAGAATTACAATACACATACAATAAACATACAATAAATGGCAAACACAACATGGAACATACAATATATGGCAAACATATAACGAGAATGGTAATGAAATGGAAATAAGAGAAGTATTGTTCATGAATGTTGGCCTTTGTATGACTGTATATTGAGGTAAAAGCCACACTCAAACACTCAGAGATAAAGAAATCAGGCAATATTTTGAATGTTATCCGATTTCTATGCTTGTAATGTATTACATCTGTGTTAATCATGTTTTTTGTGATGAGTAAAGCATACATTTTTCATCAAAACTCTTTCATTTTGTCTAGAAAATGTGTTTGTGTGATGTGTTTGAATAAAGAAATACATGTTCAGTGTGAGTCTTTTCCTCTAATCTGTGTTTTTAAATTAAAATTGTTTTTAAACTCAATACTGAAAACAGTGAGAGTAAAAATAAAATTTGAAAAACTTTTATTTAAACAATACAATTTTTTTTAATAAAACTTAAATTATATTTATTTAAACTTTTTTATTGTGAAGGTGATGATATATGGTAGTGAATATTGTCCTATATACACACTACCTGACTAAAGTCTTGTCACTTATCCAAGTGTTATGAACAGCAGATAATAACTGGACTCTAGTTGCTGATCTGGTGTCAGAAGTGTCTCTATGAAAGGTGAAGGCCTCTAGATTTTGCTGATTTGAGCTCAATAAATCTGATCATGTCTTGATGTTGACTGATTTGATGAGGACAGTGCGGTCTGACTCTGCTCAGACTAAAGTCTCATCACTGAACAGAAATAATGTCCAGTATAGAATATAAAGTCCTGCTGCAGTGGAGACAGAATGAATATTGTGTCTGACTCCATCATGAGCTTGGAGGACTGCATCCATACATCTCTGACATGACTCACATCACTGATTAATAAAGTCATCTGGAATGAAGAAGAAAGCCTTCAGCAGAGTTCATCAAGAGTCTGTGTGTTCATCTTCAACACCTCCTCCTTCATCAGCTCAATAATGTTGATGTCTGGTGACTGGGCTGGCCAATCCTGGAGCAGCTTGAGCTTCTCTGCTTTCAGGATCTTTGATGTGGAGGCTGAAGTATGAGCAGGAGCGCTATCCTGCTGGAGAATTGTCCCTCTCCTGTGGTTTGTAATGTAATGGGCAGCACAGATGTCTTGATACCTCAGGCTGTTGATGTTGCAGATCTCTCCATACTGAATGACCCCCAAACCATGATTTCTCCTTCACCAAACTTGACTGATTTCTGAGAGAATCTTGGTCCATGCTGGTTCCAGTAGGTCTTCTGCAGTATTGGTGATGATTGGGATGCAGATCAGCAGATGATCCAGCAGAGAAATCCACCTTCAGACACTTTTACACATCATCAACTAGAAGACCAGTTACTATCTGCTGCTCTTACAACTGGGATCAGCGACAAGACTTCTGTCAGGTAGTTTATAAGATAAGATTAAAATGAAATGTTTTGAAATATTATTATAATCTTAATTATTATTACATAATAACATACATAATAAAATTGCTTTGTTCAAATGCACCAAAATATATAGTTAATATTCACTGAGAAATGGATCAAAATATTCATTTTTAATAGGGGGTGTCCTCATTTATGCTGAGCACTGTGTGCAACAAGCAAAAAGGGACATCCTAAAGACACATCTACATTAATAATTGTTCAAATCACTGTAAGACTCACCGCCAGATGCAAAGTACTGCAGCTGCAGTACGCTACATGAGGCCAGCACTGTAAAAAACAAAATAAAAGTCATTTCAATGGTAAAAAACTGTAAAAATGCTGCAGTAAATATGTGTAACCTGCTTAACAGTAAGTTTCCTTAATATATACAGTTAATAGCCGTAAAATCCTTTCCCAGAATTCCCTGCATGACACTTTTTATGCTTTCTTGTTTGGCAATTCGAGTTTTATTCATCCTCCTTCAGCTTAATCCCTTTATTTATCAGGGGTCGCCACAGTGGAATGAACCGCCAACTATTCCAGCATATGTTTTACACAGCGGATGCCCTTCCAGCCGCAACCCAGTACTGGAAAACACCATACACACTTATTCACACACTTCGGCCAATATAGTTGATCAGTTCCCCTATAGCGCATGTGTTTGGACTGTGGGGGAAACCGGAGCACCCGGTGGAAACCCACACCAACACGGGGAGAACAGTTGCATGGTGCCCCTGATGTTCATGGCATTACTGTAGTGTGGTGTGTGTTACAGTGTTCAGCTGTTGTGTGAATGACACTGAGCAGCTTATACATTCTCTGCTTGTGGGAAAAGTTGTGTTATGTTTGTGTAATGAAGTCATGCAGTTCAGAAAATAACAACACATTTCTCAATTCATTATATACTTCATCAGCTAAATGGCAGACATGGAGCCATAAACAGCCTACAAACAGGCTAAATTGTGAACTTGTTCCTGTTGTTTTGAGGCTGTTCAGTTCAATCACAATATTCTCGTGATGCAAGGCAACGTGTGTGGCAACCAAGCTAACCTAAATAGCTGGCATTCCTGGATTAATGCCACATAAATAAACGCCAGCTGTGCCCACTTCAAGCCAACAAGTCTTTTCTAACCTGAGTGACTGTTGTTTCAGGCTGTTTCCCCTGAGGCTCACCAAGCAAAATACTCATTTGTTCAGCTGCAGACGTTTGTGGTCTAAAATATGAATGGACACTTTTAAATTAAGCAGTTCCAAGTGTTCATGTAGAAATAAATAAATAAGTAAATAAACATCGCGGCAGGCCTCACCCGAGTGTTACTGGAGCAGCATGAGCCGCGCTGAGAAAAGAAACAGGAGTCACGTGACAACTCGACTTCAATCTGAGCGTAATTTTTTATGAGATACTAATTTTAAAATACATCAAAAATGCAAACGAGCTTAACGTTTAAGAATGAGAAAGATCCGTCATTTAAAGCCAGATTTACAAAAGCGAGAATCCGCGTAGCCCCGCCCACTCTGCGTCCGTGACTCTGATTGTGTTTGTATGGATGGATGCTGCTACCGCTGGTGCAGATCATAACGGATCCGCCTCACAATAATCGCCGTGTAATATCTGCTCATCTTGAGCCGTCGCTTCGGTGCCGTGTGCCGGTGATGAGCCCCCGGTGAGCGCCTGTGTGTCCGGGATGATGTGTTTGCGGCGGGCGGCGGTGCTGTGCGTGCTGCTGGCGGCGCTGGTGCTCGGCGGCCGGAGGAGGAGCTCCCGCTGCCCCGCGCCCTGCACCTGCAGCAAGGATAACGCGTTATGCGCCAATACCGGAGCCATACCGAGGAGCTTCCCGCAGGACGTCATCTCACTGTGAGCTACAGTCACCAGCAATGATCATAATGATGGAGGTAATAGTGGAGATGATGTGTGATCAGTGCTGCTGTTCTGCTGTCGTTTCAGATCATTCGTCAAATCCGGCTTTACTGAGATCCCCAAAGAGAGTTTCATTCACACACCTGCACTACACCTGCTGTAAGAGCATGAGGATAAGGATGATGATGATGATGCATGCGTGCGTGCGTGGGTGTGTGAGTGAATGTGTGTGTGTGTGCTTAAAGGAGTGTGTGTGTGTGTGTCCTGTGTTAGTGTTACCTTGTCTTCTTTATGTTGAATTCTTTTATGTTATGTCCCCACAAGTGTAGCTATACCAGTCATTTTTGCCCATGTTATTTGGTCCCCATGAGGAAAACAGCTCATAGATCAGATTAAACTGCAGATTGTTGCATGTGAGTGTGTACAGTACAAACATCATTACAGACATGAGGAGAGACCATGAAGATGTATGTAGAAATACCAAGAAGAGGAAGCACATCCAGCAGGAGGAGCTGTGGAGGCCGGAGGAAGCTGAAAGGGCTGCTAACCCTGATTTACCCAGAACACATGAGAGCACAGCGGCCCGACTCACTGCAGAATGACATGTGCAGCTCCACTCTCCTGTGTCCTGCTGCTCTAGAGCTCCACTGGGTCAATATACATGATCCAAACCTCTGCTCACTTCTGCCCACACCGAACGCCGGCTTCAGTGGAGCGGCAGTGGAGATCTGGAGCTGTGGTGCATGTACTGTTCTCTGATGATCCAGCTTCACTGTCTTTCCACATCCAGGAGAGTTACGGTGTGGAGAAGCCCCACAGAAGCGGCCCACCCAGACTGCTGATGCCCAGAGTCAAGCATGGGGGGTCACTGATGGTTTATATAAACATCATGGTATTCCCTAGACCCAATAGTGGTGCTGGATGGGAGCTGGGTCACTGCCGAAGACTACCCAACCATTCTGGAGGAGCATGTGACCCAATGGGTAAAAACGTGTATCAGGATGATGATGCAGTGATACACACAGCAGGACTGGAGGCAGAGCGGTCTGATGAACATTACAGTGAAGCTGAACATCTCCCATGGCCTGCACAGTACCCAGACCTAAACATTATTGAGCACTTTGGGCTGTTTTGGAGGAGTGAGTGAGGAAAGGTTTTCCTCCAGCAGCATCAGTAGTGACCTGAACACTATTCTGAAGAAGAACAGCTCTGACCACTATGCAGGACTCCTGTCTGTCATCCCCAACACCAGCTGATGCTGCATTTAGGAGGAACTACACCAGACTGATCCACTACTGTGCTCTAACACTAGTTTGATTGACTGACCCCTTTATATATATATATAACTCTATAACTCTATAGTCTGTAACTCTATAATTCTCTCTGCTAGTCTCTTCACAGCAAACAGCTTCGACTCTATAAACGAGGATGCGTTCCTCGGTCTCCCTCATCTGGAGTATCTGTGAGTAACAGCAGTAAATCAGCTCATCATCTCAGACAAACTGCTGATCTTATTCGTTGCTTGTTTTTCCTTCTAGATTCATTGAAAACAACCAGATCAAGTCCATATCGCCGTTCGCCTTCAGAGGACTCAAGTCTTTAATTCACCTGTGAGTTTTCCTGGTGTCGCAATAATCAATACATCGACTGATCGATCAGCACATGACCTCAGTTAAGCTTATATTAGGACTTTTTCTTTAAGATCCAATTACAGAATGTAAGTAAATGACCTTAAAAATGAGATGTTTTTGTCTGTTGAAAGTGTTTATTGTTGTTTGCGTTATTAACAGACATGCTGTTGTATAATTCTGATATAATCATTAGCATATAAATGTATTAAAATCACAATAATATCCCTTTACACAATCATTTCTGGGACAATATATCACACAGTAAATATAGTGTCACAGATTTATAGTGTCAGGCCTACACTTGTTTCTGATTTCTGAAGTAAACCACTGTTCTGTTCTGTTCTGTTCTGCTCTGTTCTTTATGAATGTTCCTGCAGAAGTCTGGCGTACAATAATCTGGAGACGCTGCCCAAAGACCTCTTCAAGGGGATGGAAGCTTTGACTAAAGTGTACGTATGTTTTATTAGAGTGAGATTTAAGAGATCATATCAGGATATTTCAACTTTTTTACTTTCTCTTGCAACTCATCTCTAATCACTGATATATTTCCTCTTCATCATGATGACAGCACATAATATTAGACTAGATCTTCTTCAAGACACTAGTGTTCAGCTTAAAGTGACATGTAAAGGCTTCACTAGGGTAATTAGGGTAAAGTTAGGGTAATTAGGCAAGTCATTGTATAACAGTGGTTTGTTCTGGAGACAATCCAACACTAATATTGCTGAAGGGGTGAATAATATTGACCACAGCTGTTTTACATGTTTTCATTCCAGGCAAACTAAGAGAAATAGGTCCCTTTCCAGTAGAAAAAAATATTATAGGAAATATTGTGAAAATGATTAATTAAAATTGTATTTCCTTTATACAAAGAACAATTTGTGCAACAATTATGTACAGAAAAGGAAAAAAAAAAATAGTTTTTTGTATCGTAAAGGCACAGTTCACCCAAAAATAAAAGTTGACTCCCTATTTACTCTCCATCAAGTGTGTCTAAATCTTTGAGTTTCTTCTGTTGAACACAAAAGAGGATATTTTTAAAAATGCTGAAAACTGGTACCCATTGACTTCCAAAGTATTAGTTTTCTATGGAAGTCAATGGTTACAGGTTTCTAACATTCATTCATTCATTTCCTTTTGGCTTAGTTCCTTTATTAATATGGGGTCACCACAGTGGAATGAACCACCAACTTATCCAGCATGTTTTACGCACCAGATGCCCTTCCAGTTGCAACCCATCTCTGGGAAACATCCACACACACTCATAAACCACAGATAATTTTAGCCTATCCAATTCACCTGTACTGCATGTGTTTGGACTGTGGGTGAAACCGGAGCACCCGGAGGAAACCCATGCGAACGCAGGGACAGGGAGAACATGCAAACTCCACACAGAATCTCCAAGGGGTGTCCAAACTCAGTCCTGGAGGGCCGGTGTCCTGCAATGTTTAGTTCCAACCTCAATCAGACACACTTGGGCTAGCTATTTAAGCTCTTTCTAGGCTTTCTAGAAACATCCTTGCAGGTGAGTTGAGGCAAGTTGGAGCTAAACTATGCAGGACACCGGCCCTCCAGGAACGAGATTAGACACTCCTGCTCTAAACCATACCAACACATTACATTACACCAAAAACACAACGTAATGTACTTTAAGCACCATCGTGTGCATGCTCTACAGACTGCTTCATCACTTTGTGTCTGATGTGTGTGTGTGTGTGTGTGTTCAGGGATCTGAGAGGGAATCTGTTCAGCTGTGACTGTAAGCTGAAGTGGTTGGTGGACTGGATGTTTCACACAAACGCTACAGTGGATCAGATCTTCTGCAACGGCCCTGAAGGGTACCAGGGGAAAAAAATCAACGATCTGGAGGCGCAGACCTTCGACTGCATCACCACAGGTTGGTATTGATCAACACACACATGAGCTTATGACAGTAGCAGATTTCCTTGTTGGGATGAATTTCTGAAGCGTTTATCATATTATCACCATATTTACTTTACAGGTGTAATATTAGCGTGATATTACTGGTGGCATTTTACAATGAGGTTTCGTTTGTTACTGTGTTTACTAACATGATTAATTATGAACAATACAGCATTTATTAACATGAGTTCAGCATTTACGAATGCATTATTAACATCCAAGTTCATGCTTGTTACCATCAACTAACAATCAACAGCTGTATCTTCATCACCAAACATGAACACATACTGCCATTGTTGTTATTGTAGTGTTACCATATTATACATTATTACATTAACAGCTATACTAACCAAAAATACTCCTAGTGCATTGCTTTATTGAATAATCAGGGTTGTTGCACCATTTTAAAAGTAAAATTTAATGCTTTTTAAGACCTCAACAAATATAATTCAAGACCCCAAAATTGTATAATTTCTTTGGAATAAGCAACTCAATTTAGTGTTCACGTTAGATTTAAATAAATTGTGCCTCGTCACAGTATGGTAGTACCTGCTTTTTGGGTGTCTGGTGGTGAAATAAACGGTTATAGCTGACTGTGAGGGGGCGTCTGAACTAGAGCTGTAATCAGGCTATAAAAGTTAGGCCCGATAGAGCCCGAACCCGACAAGTACATTTTGATTGACAGCTTTTTAAAAGCCCGAACCCGTTTATAGCCTGACATTATATAAATGTGCACATGCACACAGCTCTATTGTCTTTTTTCATGAATGAGTCGTTTATAACATTACTTATTCATAACATAAGCTACAGGCCAAGCTGAAACCAAAAAATGAAAATAAGCCCTCTGTAACATGTAACATCTCAACACTCTCAATAGGCCCGGGTACACACACTTAACCTTTAAACTGGCTAACGCACCAATAAAAATAAGTAAATAAAATAAGTCTTTCTTAGCAAATTAATTAAAATAAATGATGAATGATGACGGGTATTTGGCACTAACGAAATTAAGAAAGAAATAAAGTCCGACCCAACAAAGATCTTCAGCTCTAGTCTGAACTAGTAACATTGTTAGGTCGAGCTGCAAACAATGCAGGGATTAACCTGGACCCGCTATGACTAACTGCTGCAACGTCCCGCGGATGCTTTGAGCCTCATGGTCTCTAACGAAAAGGTCTTTTTGCAGAATTTACACATTGCCTCATCGCCACGTCGTTAAATTTACACTTTCCCATCTTTGCATTTTGAACCTCACCCCGTCAACCGCGTAATGACAGCACACAGATGCAGACCAACGTCAGCGCCTGTAGCCGACCTGCCGTAATAATCTAATAAATCACGGAGACGGTCATTTCTCTCCTGTTTCACACATACTGAATTAATCAACTATTAGATGTTTTACGATGGACCACTGTTCAGCCACCAGCTGAAAATTCAATACCTACAGCCACTTTACGGTGAAATTTAAGACAATTTAAAACCTTAATTTCCCGGAGTTTAATTTAAGACTTTTTAAGGACCCGCAGGAACCCTCATAATTCTGTGCAGAATAAACAAATGTTTCAACTAAATGGCCAAAAGTATGAAAGGAAATACTCTACAGTAAAACCTCTATAGTAAATGTTTTTAGTGTGTTAAAATCCACAGAACGTATAAGATATAAGTTTTGATATGAGATTATTTCTCTTCCCTCATTGTCAGAGTATTCTGCTTGTTTCTATAAAAAACTCTCTTCTATTTGACTCATTATTACTCAAAACAACACAATTATTTTGCAGGGGTCTGTTCTTCGTACGTGGATTACTCAGTTAGCTGGATTTGGATATTGACGATTTGACACGATCCAGGATCGTTTCGTTCTTCAAAGCTGATCTGAGAGTTGTTGTCATAGCAACAGTTCTGCTAGGTCAAACCTGATCGGGAGCAGGTTCAATTCATATAAACAGGATTAAATCAGCTCAGTTCAAGCAAAGATAATACAGAAAGTATGTGCTGAATTCTGATATTTTCTTACAGTAGTAGTTATATATACTTGGGAAAATGGTACATATTTTTAAACTATATATATAAAGTTATAGTCATTAATAAAATAAATAAAGTTATACATATTAATAAAACGTATGCAATCTGCACCCTCGAAATGAAAGTACAAAGACTGCCACCTGGTGGTGCAAAGAGAAAACTTATTGATATTAACTTTTTAGATCGCTTTAGTACAAATTGTGTATAATAGAAATGCACAATATGTGACTTTTTTTTTTAAAGCAGTAATACATTTATGCAGTCATAAACATGTTTTGATAGTTAATATGCCGGTTATTTGATGCTTCACAAAAGTTGCAGACGCCTTTACCAATATGAAAATGCTTTTGTAAACAACCAGTTATTCTTTACACCGATTAAAAAACGGCTACTATAATAAAGAAAATCTTTTCTAAATGTAGAACTAAATACACTGATTTGCATTGAAATACATGATGAATACTCTTGTCTTGACAAATGAAAGTGTAAAGCCTGCAGCTCACAACAAATGTGGAAAGTTCTTGCGTGTCATATTAAACAAACCGGTTACTGCTAATTTGATGTAATTTTGCTCACATGGATAATTGAATATTAATCAGATGATGTCATTACGCTGCTGTGCCGTCAGCCAATCGCTGCATTGCTGATCATGATTTCGAGGATCGATAGATCTGTCCTTCATAACACACGCAGCGATCTCAGATCAGTTCATCCAGACGTTCTAATCTGATTCGCGAACTTGTTTGAAGAACCAAATTAGCCAGAGATCAGTTATCAAGATTAAAAGATCCAGGATCTGCCAAATCATCTCAGATCATTTAAGCCAGGTACGAAGAACGGACCCCTGGTCTAGAAAATGCTTCTTGATTTAAGAGTTTAGATATTTGGAATAGAAACAAGACACATAATTGAATGCTATATTGTGTAAGTAGCATATAACTCTTACCTCATAAGAGCTGTGTGTTGTTCTTGTGCTTCAGATTTTACCCTGCTGAAGTCTCTGGAGTTTCAGTCCATCTCAGTGGAGGCTTTTTCCTTCGCTGGTGATCAGTTCGTAGTTTTCGCTCAGCCCTTCAGCGGCAGATGCAGCTTCATGGAGTGGGATCACGTGCAGATGGAGTTCAGAAACTTCGACAACATCACGAGTAAGCAAACCGTGTCAGCATCAATGACATTACAGATCTGTCTTTATTTCCAGGATGAGCCACAGCATTGGTTTCAAACTCAAATCCTGGAGGAGCTCTGCATAGTTTAGCTCCGACTCACACCTGCTCAATAGTCTTTAGTAGTCTCGAACACCTTGTAGATCTGCGGCCCTCCAGGAATCCAGTTTGAGACCCATGCTTTACAGTAATATATATGTGCAAGCATGTACCCTTCATTATCCTCAAACTGAAATGATATTCAACCCAACAAACATGTAATCTCAGCACTATATCCCCTCTGTAGGCACATCCACGGTCATCTGCAAACCTCTAGTCATCGACAGCCAGCTCTTCATCATAGTAGCTCAGCTGTTCGGCGGCTCGCACATCTTCAAGCGCGACGTCTCCGCAAACAAATTCATCAGAATCCAAGACATCGACATCCTGAAGATCCGCAAGCCCAACGACGTGGAAATCTTCGAGGTAGACGGAGAGTCCTTCTTCATCATCGCCGACAGCTCGAAAGCCGGCTCCACCACCATCTATAAGTGGAACGGAAACGGGTTTTACTCCTACCAGTCGCTCCATCCTTGGCACCGCGACACCGATGTGGAGTATCTGGACATTTCTGGAAAACCGCATCTGATTTTATCCAGCAGTTCGCAGAGGCCTGTTGTTTACCAGTGGAGCCGGGGCAGCGCTCAGTTCGAGAGGCGCACTGACATCCCGGAGATGGAGGATGTGTTCGCGGTCAAACATTTTACGGTGAAAAACGAGCTGTACATCTGCCTGACGCGCTTCATCGGCGACTCCAAAGTGATGCGGTGGGATGGCAGCATGTTTACGGAGATCCAGACCGTGGCTTCCCGGGGCTCCATGGTGTTCCAGCCGTTCTCCGTGGCCAGCTGGCAGTACGCCATCCTGGGCAGCGATTACGCCTTCACACGGGTCTACCGCTGGGACGCCAAGAAGAGGCAGTTCGTTCCCTTCCAGGAGCTGAACATCCAGGCGCCCAGGGCTTTCTCTCTGGTGTTCATCGATAACAGGGAGTTCCTGCTGGGGTCCAGTTTTAAGGGGCAAACGCGGATATATGAGCATCTGGTGCTGGACCTGAGCAGCTGAAGACACTCATGAAGCTGCTGTTCAGTGGAGACACCGAGGTCATGTTTCATCCTCAAATCCTACTTTGTATTTCCATTATTTTATGAGAGAGAGCATATTAACCCAAAGATTAATATTAAATAAATTGAGTAAATCAGGCTCAGATCCTGTAGTGTGAACTAGGCATTACATCGTCAGGAGTGGGCCCGACTCAGCATGTAGAATCACCTTTGGTTTCGGGATGAAACATGACCAGGATGTTCTGCTTCTCAGCATGAAGACTCTTCCAGACTCTCTGCATGCTGGAGCCGCTAAATGAGATTGTGTTTTGAAATGATCGATTAACGTCTGTTGTATGTTTACTTTGTGACTGCCGTACTTTCTTTAAAATACTCGCTCTTCTATTTATAAACGTGTCTATCTGGACATCTCGACCTGTAAATACAGTATTTTTATGTGGTGACTTATATTTGATATGCAGGCTGTAGATTTGATACACATGTTGAGCGTTTGGTTTATAAAGTAGCGTGTCGTGTTCTCATTGGTTTTTAGCATCTGTGTGTGTGTTTGGACTGTGGATTAATGGCCTGATGTCAGTACGTTTTCAGCAGGATGCCATGATTTGAAGCAATTCTGTCCACAAATGACATTATTGTGGGTTTGTGCATGCAGATTCATGCCTACACTTTTGGAAACTCTGATACTAACTTTAAATAAAGATTTGTCAGAATGTTAAACCTTTATATCGTCAAATAACGCTGGTTTATTTGTCAATATGCAGCTCTGTATCATGTGACGTATCAAAATGTCATTTAAATATCATTTAGTCAGCGCAATCTTTATATTAACTGCAAAAATGCGTAAGCCTGGTTTCTAGTCCAAATATCTAAAAACTCTTAAATCAAGAAGTGTTTTCTAGACAAGTAAATGATGTAGATTTCTTTTCAGAAATAATGTCCAAAATAAGTGGGTTTTTCTATAAGACAAGCTTAATAATCAAGACAACACTAAATAAGCATTTCTGCAGTGCGTTAAATGAATAATAAAGATCTCTGATGTTACAGAATGAAAGCACGCATTACACGTGTTCCCCTTTATTGTTAACTGTTCTGGTTGAGAGTACAAATATTAATGGTCAACAATCACGTATATTCTACTTCTTTAATATAAAACATTTGATAACAGGATTATTGTTCACATTATAGGATATCTGTGTTTGATTTATTGCAGTTATGAGCAGATGCAAAGCCAGAGTCAGGGGATTTTCAGGTCATCAGTGCAAAATAAACTCTACATTCAACACCAGTACTGGACTCATCGGGTCAGAGATCCTCTGTTCATTGAGATATTAATGCTGAGCGTAATAGAGCTGTCAGTCTGCAGTCACCTGGTAATGTCGGACAGATCCCTTTTATTTAAGATCCCTAAAATAACTCCATTATATGAGGTCACTCGGACATTAGATGGTGCTTAATGCAAAACAGAAATGTTTTGGTACACAAGGGGGCGCTGCATAACTTTACTACTTCTGCACAACAATCAAGTGTTTAACGTGTGCTCTCCCTCAGGCTTTTCCTTAGATGCGTTTCAATCAGCACCCTAGCTCCCTTTGGGTCAGGTTAACAGTCCTTTAGAGTGGGTCTATTAGGATGGAGCTGTCAGTCTTTTGGGGCGGGGCTATCCATCCTTTAGGATGAGGCTATCAGTCCTTTAGGGTGGAGCTATCGATTCTCTAGGACGGCTATCAGTCCTTTGGGGCGGGGCTATCAGTCCTTTAAGGGGGGCTATCAGTCCTTTAAGGCGTGGCTATTAGTGCCTTTAGGACAGGGCTATCAGTCCTTTAGGGCGGAGCTATCAGTCCTCTAGGGTGGGGCTATCAGTCCTCTAGGGTGGGACTATCAGTCCTTATGGGCAGGGCTATCAGTGCCTTTGGGGCTAGGCTATCAGTAATTTAGGGTGGAGCTATCAGTCCTTTAGGGTAAAGCTATCAGTCATTTAGGGCGTGGTTATTAGTGCCTTTAGGGTAGGGCTATCGATTCCTTAGGACGGCTATCAGTCCATTAGGGCGTGGCTATTAGTGCCTTTAGACCTGGGCTATCAGTTTTTTAGGGCGGGGCTATTGGTCCTTTAGGATGGAGCTATCAGTCCTTTAAGGCGGCGCTATCAGTTCTTTAGGGCGGAGCTATCAGTTCTTTAGGGCAGGGCTATGAGGGCATGTAGTGTTTCTGCCCTACTTTCGTCCATTTGTATTCCTACATTTTGTTAGCATTGCCCATCTTCCAACAATCCAATTAGGTCCAGTTAAAAGCTTGGACTACATTTTTTTCTCATTTCAGGATCGTTTCAGGTGAATGTATGCCACAATATGGAAAAAAATCCAAAAAATCAGTTTCATGGCCAGTTTAAAGGCCAGTTTCTACTTCTGTGTGGAGTGCAGGCAGTAGGTTAGGCATCCTTCACTGTACTCTGACATGCACCTCTCAGAAAATGTATCAACATGCTGTGAATATGCAGAGTGCAGGATCTGTGATTGGCCGTGGGGGGGGCGGGCGGATGGGGGGCTGAAACTGGTGGTGCAAAGTGTTGAGTCCTAAGGAGGAGTTCCGGATGGATGCGTTTGCATTGCGTTTGTTTTAAAACCACACTGCCTACTAGTGTTTCAGGAGTGTTACTGCAACAGACAGAACGCAGAAGTATAAATGCTTGCATGGCGTCGGGTACGAGGATAACAGCAATCATCGACACAGGAGTATAAACTGGGCTTAGAAAGGGAAAGGTCCCACAATGATGGTGAGCCGCAGTAAAGAGCTGGAGCGGTAGTTCATGAGCGAGTGTTGAGTGATCATCTCCAGATCCACGATCAGCTCCTGCGGACCCTCCAGAGACTGAGTCAAGACTAGCATCGCCCCGGCACTGCTGAAGCGCTAATGCACAGCCAATGAGAAGAAGGGGTGGGGCATGTCAGACACTAGAGAGGATTTGATTGGTCAGATGATATAACAAGAAACTGAAGTATGAAGAGACGACAAAAGAAGAATTGCCAAAAAAACAGGTTTATATCTTCTAAATGCACATGTTGTCACTGTCTTGGAGACACTAGGTCATAGATGACCATAAAGACTAACATACTGATACCATAAACATCTAGAAACATTATTAATTTCCTTTTAATAGTACAGATAATAAGATGAAGACTGAACACAGCGTGTGAACAGTGATCTCTGGTGGACTGCAGCACATAAAGAGAGATTCAGAGAGTAGATGTTGCTCACCCTGAGGAAGAACTGTCCTCCGTCATTGCCGTCTTTGATTCTGAAGGTGTAGTGTGCGCTGGAGAAGATGTTTGTGGCCTGTATCTGGAAGATGTCTGCTGGCACGCTGCGCTCTGAATGCATGTTCATGTATTTGTAGACGATGGACTGCGGCAGGCCTCGACACGCTGCTGCCGACTGACACGAACAACGACTGCGGATGAAAGCGGCAGCGTTAAGACCTGTTCACATCCAGCAATTTAACTCTAATAGAACTTATATTTGTGTCCACAACAGCGAGCAATAATAATAATCTGCTTATTTGTAGCTTCTGCTGTTTCTGTCTGCAATTCCCTTTTGTATCCAGCAGGTGTCCTCAGTGTTTCTGACCAGTGAATCCAGCTCATGTAATCTCTCTAATCAAACAGCGGATTGAGCGACCGCAGTTAGTATAACCGGATAAAAACAACACTAATTATTTTACCAGCATTTTCAAAGGAGGAAGCACAAAGATACTGAAACTACACTGGACACCTGAGCTGTTTTGATCATTATTTATACCCATTGATTTCAATAATTATCTAGTCATTATCTGTAAATAATCTAATAAAAGAGGGCTTTTATCTGCACTCTTACTTCTCTGAGGTCCGCACATACGGCTCCAGACACGGGTTTCGTGGGTAACATCGATGACCTCCGTAATAATTCCAGCACATCTCGTCTTCCCGGCACTCGTGAGCTGCGGTTTCACACTCGTTGATGTCTGTGACAGAAGACGGAAGAGTGGTTTGAGTCCCGGCTGGGTCAGTTGGTGTTTCTGTGTGGAGTTTGCATGTTCTCCCCGTGTTGGCGTGGGTTTCCTCCAGGTGCTCCGGTTTCCCCCACAGTCCAAACACATGCGCTATAGGGGAACTGATCAACTACACTGGCCGTAGTGCATGAGAGTGTGTGAATGAGTGTGTATGGGTGTTTCCCATACCTTAATTACTTAATTTTGACTCATAATTTCTTAAATCAAAACAATATGTTCTGCCTGTTTAGCTTCTTGATTTAAGAATCTTCAGATATTCGGACTAGTAACAAGAGAAAAATCTAAGTAAACAGTACGCACAATGCTTGTTTAAACGTTAATATTGATCGATTATTAAAGCTGCAACACACAGGAACAGCTCCAGTGGCAGGGTTTGAGCTCTGCGTTGTTTCCATGATGAGCATGTGATGTGTTTGAGAATTCCTGGCTGGAATCTCTGGGTGTGGATGGAGAGAGCGCTGTATTTCATGAAGGAGGAGGCCGATACCTTGACACATTCTTGTTCTGTGTATCTGATATCCGTCTGGGCAGGTGCAGGAGTATCCACCCTCGCTGTTCACACACGCGTACTGGCACATGTAGCTGGAGAACGAGCACTCGTCGATATCTGAACACACACAACAGGGCAGACACACACAACACTGAGCCTCTGTACAAACAGAAAACTATTGAACAGCTTGATGTAAATGAACAAGGACTGTACTATCATCATTTTGACATGTTTTTGATGCCCATTTTAGAAGTGAATTGGTTGTTGGTTTGACATTAAGGTAGTTAACATGCATTGTATAAAGTAAATGCAGTGTAAGTGTATAAATCTTACATTATAATGTTCAGTGGTCTAAAGGAGATCTGTGTGTGGATGTTAAATGGACCTGAAGGTTTTGGTATTAAATTGATTAGTAGTTCTGATGTGTTTTGTATGTCATGCTTGATGTCAGTTTGCTGTCTGCTATGAAGCTGTGGATGAAGATAGCCTGACCCACACAGAGTCAGCACTGACCCACACAGGAGACAGCATCCGGGCCCAGTTCATAACCCTGCTCACACTGGCAGATGAAGGAGCCCAGCAGGTTAAAGCACTGATGCTGACACGGCTGAGACACTTCACACTCGTTCACATCTGAAACACACACACACACACACACACTTTTACACTTTCCATCTGTGTGCAGGTCATCTGCTCATGCTCACAATCTGCAGGATGTTTCTGCATGGGTAAAATGGTAATATTAACTGCCTAAAGTTGCCAAGGAAAGGTGAGACTGTAAGTTAAGACTGTCATTTTTTGCCCATATCGAGACGTACATCCACTTGAAGCGCTCCTGAAATGAGAAATAAAATATAGAGCAGTGCATGATTTTGTCCTTTGGGAACTGATTGGATCATTGGAAGATGGGCGTATCTAAGACAACAAGACTGACAAATGGACAAATGTTTGGCAAAAAACAAGACATGGACGGATGACCACACCCTAAAGGACTGATAGCCCCACCCTAAAGGAAATAGCCACCACCTGAAGAACTTACAGCCCCACCCTAAAGGACTGAGAGCTCCACCCTAAAGGACTGATAGCCCCACCCTAAAAGATTGATAGCCCCTCCCTAAATGGCTAATAGCCCCACCTTAAATGACTAATAGCTCTGCCCAACAAGATTGATAGCATCAACTTAAAGATCACTAAAGGACAGATAGCCTCACTCTAAATAATAGCCCGGCCCAATACGACTGATATTTAGCCCCACCCTAAATGATTGATAACCCTGCCTTAAAGGACTGATAGTCCCACCCTATAGACTAATAGCTCCACCCTAAAAGATAGCCCCGCCCTAAAAACTGAAAGCCCCACCTTAAATTAATGATAAACCCGCCCTAAAAGATTGATAGCCCCACCCTAATTGATGAATAGCTCTGCTTCAAAACGCTGATAGCCCTGCTCAAAAGGACTAATAGCTCTGCTCTACACGACTGATAACATCAACCTGAAGGGCAGTAAAGGACAGATAGCCCCACCCCAAATGATTGATAGCCCCGCCCTAAAGGACTGATAGCCCCGCCCTAAAAGATTGATAGCCCCAGCCTAATTGATGGATAGCTCCGCCCAAAAGGCTAATAGCCCCATCCAAAAGGACTAATAAGCTCTTCCCAACAGGATTGATAACATCAACCTAAGGGGCACTAAAGGACAGATAGCCTCACCCCAAATGATTGATAGCCCCGCCCTAAATGATTGATAGCCCCACCCTAAAGGACTGATTGCTCCACCCTAAAGAACTGATCGCTCCACCCTAAAGGACTGATCGCTCCACCCTAAAGAACTGATCGCTCCACCCTAAAGGACTGATAGCTCCGCCCTAAAGAACTGATCGCTCCACCCTAAAGGACTGATAGCTCCACCCTAAAGAACTGATAGCTCCACCCTAAAGAACTGATCGCTCCACCCTAAAGGAATGATCGCTCCACCCTAAAGAACTGATCGCTCCACCCTAAAGGACTGATAGCTCCACCCTAAAGAACTGATAGCTCCACCCTAAAGAACTGATCGCTCCACCCTAAAGGACTGATCGCTCCACCCTAAAGAACTGATCGCTCCACCCTAAAGGACTGATAGCTCCACCCTAAAGAACTGATCGCTCCACCCTAAAGGACTGATCGCTCCACCCTAAAGAACTGATCGCTCCACCCTAAAGGACTGATCGCTCCACCCTAAAGAACTGATCGCTCCACCCTAAAGGACTGATAGCTCCACCCTAAAGAACTGATCGCTCCACCCTAAAGGACTGATAGCTCCGCCCTAAAGAACTGATCGCTCCACCCTAAAGGACTGATAGCTCCACCCTAAAGAACTGATCGCTCCACCCTAAAGGACTGATCGCTCCACCCTAAAGGACTGATAGCTCCGCCCTAAAGAACTGATCGCTCCACCCTAAAGGACTGATAGCTCCACCCTAAAGAACTGATCGCTCCACCCTAAAGGACTGATAGCTCCACCCTAAAGGACTGATCGCTCCACCCTAAAGGACTGATAGCTCCACCCTAAAGGACTGATCGCTCCACCCTAAAGGACTGATAGCTCCACCCTAAAGGACTGATCGCTCCACCCTAAAGGACTGATAGCTCCACCTTAAAGGACTGATCGCTCCACCCTAAAGAACTAATTGCTCCACCCTAAAGGACTGATAGCCCCACCCTAAAGGACTGATCGCTCCACCCTAAAGGACTGATAGCTCCACCCTAAAGGACTAATCGCTCCATCCTAAAGGACTAATCGCTCCACCCTAAAGGACTGATCACTCCACCCTAATAGATTGATATCCCCCACCGTACAGAACGAATTAGAGAATTAAAACGTGATCAGTTTGACATCTCTTATGATTCTTGCACATTTCATTATTTAAACTTCATCTGAAATGCACAACAGACGAGTGTAATATATCAGCATCCGTGAAGAGATTATGAGTTTGGAGTTTGCCCATAGTTGGAAACAGCATGCATGCGCTGTACAGTGTCGACTGTAAAAACTACACTTGCTCTGTTGTTGCAGACAGTTCACAATCTCCCTCCTCCCGCACACAGACCTGCAGCCCCGTCCACATGCTCAGAGCTCCTCTGCTGCTCTTATCACTGGATTCTCCAGTTTCCATTAAGTGCTTTATTTCCACATTAAATGCTTCTGCAGGAAACCTTTCCTCACTGAGGAATTCCTCCTCATCATCATCATCATCATCATCATCATCACGCTGTTGATCAAAATGAAGCACTTTAATGGAAAAGGTCTTCAAGTGTTGATTCAGAAGTTAAGCAACTCAGAACAGCTGAGCAACTGCACTGCAGAAACACTGCTCCTTCTGTCTCATTTCTAGACCAAATAACTGAGAATTCCTCAATCAGTCAGCATTTTCTAGACGAGCACAATATATAGTCTGTTTTCATTGATAAAGAGTCAAAATGAGGAGAGTTTTTCATTGAAACAAGCAAAAGAATCAGACAATGAGGGAAGCAGGTTATTATTATTTTCACAACATTATTCTGCTCACCCTGTTGTCAGATTTATTTGAAAAACTCTTGCGGCTGGAAGGGCATCCGCTGTGTAAAAACGTGCTGGATAAGTTGGCGGTTCATTCTGCTGTGGCGAATCTGGATTAATAAAGGGACTAAGCCGGAAAGAAAATGAATGAATGAATAAATGAATGAATGAATGAAGACTATATTTTTTACTTGTCCATAAATGCTTCTTGATTTAAAATGTTTTAGTTATTTGCACCAGAAACACCACACAAACTCTAAATAAGGAAGCATACTGTGCGGTGTCGAGTCACTTATGAAAGATTCCCTTCCGTCGCCTGCTCCATTAAACCCGAACTCCTCCAAACTGATTGTTCTCCTTGTGAAAAATGCACCATGAGATGTTTTAAATTCCTCTGTGAGCGATCTGAAGGCAAATTCTTGGCACGACTATAAGTCAAGCTAATCTGAGAGACTCTGCTTCTTCTCCATTACAGTACTCATATCTGCTTCAGCTCAATAATGCTGCAGTGACGATAACACACGTCTATTGTTAAATCTGTTTAAAGTGGAGCTTTTCTGCGTTCCTTAATACTGATTCTTCGACAGCACTCACAGCGGTCTAATGTTGGCCTGATCACAGAAGAACTCCAGCATTTCCTTAAAGGGTCAGTTCACACAGAAATTAATATTTTCAAGACTCTTAGAACACACATTAAGACACAGTTCTGCCGGACGTAAATGTTCTGTCATTACTGATTCACTCCTTCACTTTTCACAAACATGTTTGAGTTTCTTTCATCTGTTGAACACAAAAGAAGACAGTATCTTCCATAGGGAATATGCAGAAGGACTTTTAATTTGTAAGTAACCTGGGTCAGGGACTTTCGATGAACTGTATGCCATTACAAAATCGACACGTTTAGGGTCTGTTTTCTTTAAAAATCTGTCATCTCCACTGGCTGAGTGATATCTGATATAAAGTGGGTCTCAGAACGTAAAAGAAGCATTAAATTACATTTACATCGCCACAGCCTCATCACCCTGCAGCCCAAGAGCGCTCACTCACTGAAGCTGAGCTGGGCTGAGCCTGGTCAGTGTCTGGATGAGAGATCACATGGGAACACTTGGCTGCTGCTGGCAGTGGTGTTAGTGAGGCCAGCAGGGGGCGCTCAACCTGTGGTCTGTGTCCTAATGCCCCAGTATAGTGAAGAGGACTCTATATACACACACACACACACACACAGACACACACACAGGCCTTGGACTCACCCACACAGCTGTGGTTGTTGCTGGCGAGCTGATATCCATCATTACACTCACAGTAGTAGGAGCCGGCGGTGTTCACACACCTGTGCATGCAGTAGTGGGACAGTAGACACTCGTTTCTGTCTGCAAAGAAGTTCACACACACACACACACATACACATACACATACACATACACACACACACACACAGTGTCAGCAAATGAGACAGATGTAGTTGGATAATGAAAGTATGTTTTTTCTTGTTCAGCTGTTCCTGCATTCCCTCATCAGTGTGGGGTTTTACGTGACCATGTTCAGTTTAATTCAGCCGCTTATTTTAGAAAAGCTACTTCATTACAGTAATGCATTACTTTACTTGTTACTTAGAAACGTCATATTATTATGCAACCTGCGTAACTTGTAATGAGTTTCCCCCAACACTGGGGCTGCGGTGCGGGACTCACCCACACACTGCTCTCCGTGTCTCTGGTATCCAGGCTGACACTGACAGCTGTAGGAGCCTCTGCTGTTGTAGCAGATCTGGTCTGAACCGCAGGTGTGCAGACCCTGAGAGCATTCATCCACATCTGGACACACACGCACACACACACACAAACACACACACACACACACACACATTGAATATTCATATTTATAGATTAATTATACAGACTGTATATTGTGTCCTCTTCCCCCAAAGTCTATGGCTAATTTCCACCTTCAAACCAAACAATCTGCAGTCAACTCTGTTACTGTCAACTCCGTTACCGTCAACTGTTACTATCAACTCTGTTACTGTCAACTGTTACTATCAACTCTGTTACTGTCAACTCCGTTACTGTCAACTGTTACTGTTAACTCTGTTACCGTCAAGTGTTACTGTCAACTCCATTACCTTCAACTGTTACTGTCAACTCCGTTACCTTCAACTGTTACTGTCAACTCCATTACCTTCAACTGTTACTGTCAACTCCGTTACCTTCAACTGTTACTGTCAACTCCGTTACCTTCAACTGTTACTGTCAACTCCGTTACCTTCAACTGTTACTGTCAACTCCGTTACCTTCAACTGTTACTGTCAACTCCGTTACCTTCAACTGTTACTGTCAACTCCGTTACCTTCAACTGTTACTGTCAACTCCGTTACCTTCAACTGTTACTGTCAACTCCGTTACCTTCAACTGTTACTGTCAACTCCGTTACCTTCAACTGTTACTGTCAACTCCGTTACCTTCAACTGTTACTGTCAACTCCGTTACCTTCAACTGTTACTGTCAACTCCGTTACCTTCAACTGTTACTGTCAACTCCGTTACCTTCAACTGTTACTGTCAACTCCGTTACCTTCAACTGTTACTGTCAACTCCGTTACCGTCAACTGTTACTATCAACTCTGTTACTGTCAACTCCGTTACCGTCAATTGTTACTGTCAACTCCGTTACCGTCAACTGTTACTGTCAACTCCATTACTGTCAACTACGTTACTGTAAATTGTTACTGGCAACTCCATTACTGTCAACTCCGTTACCGTCAATTGTTACTGTCAACTCCGTTACTGTCAACTGTTACTGTTAACTCTGTTACCGTCAACTGTTACTGTCAACTCCGTTACCATCAACTGTTATCCCCAACTCTGTTATCCTCAACTCCATTTTTGTCAGCATTGTTTTTGTCAACTCTGTTACCATCAACTCCGTTATCGTCAACTCTGTTATCGTCAACTCCGTTATCCTCAACCTGTTATCGTCAACTCTGTTACCGTTAACTCCGTTATCGTCAACTCTGTTATCGTCAACTCCGTTATCCTCAACCTGTTATCGTCAACTCTGTTACCGTTAACTCCGTTAGCGTCAACTCTGTTATCGTCAACTCCGTTATCCTCAACCTGTTATCGTCAACTCTGTTACCGTTAACTCCGTTATCCTCAACCTGTTATCGTCAACTCTGTTACCGTTAACTCCGTTAGCGTCAACTCCGTTACTGTCAACTCCGTTATCTTCAACCTGTTATCGTCAACTCTGTTACCGTTAACTCCGTTATCGTCAACTCTGTTATCGTCAACTCCGTTATCCTCAACCTGTTATCGTCAACTCTGTTACCGTTAACTCCGTTAGCGTCAACTCCGTTACCGTCAACTCCGTTATCTTCAACTCTGTTTTCCTAAACTCTGTTATCCTCAACTCTGTTATTATCATCTCCTAAGTTTCCTAAAATAAATGTACCGTGGCAGTAGTTGTGTTGGTCGCGTGTGAATCCAGCAGAGCACTGGGAGCCTCCGTTGGCTGCAGATCTGTGGTTTGTCTCTGTGTGTGTTTGAGGAACAGAGTCTGAACTCTGCGATGCTTCATTTTCCTTATTAATGAAGATCTGAGCGTTCTGCGGGAGGCAGAGGTATCCGCCGTAGTGGTTTATACACTTCATGCCCGCTTTACAGGCATCAGACACGAGGACACACTCGTCAATATCTGTGGGAAAACATGCAGACGACTGGCATTAAAGAGGCAATTCAATTCAAATCAAATTTATCATTTTATTATATTATTTATAGTGATTTTCACAATTATTATCATACAGATGTGCAGTTTTGGGTGAGCTTTAAGCATTATGATCAGTTTCTCAGACTCATGGAAACAACTGTTGGCTATTAAAAGCAATAGAGACAACATGAGATGATCAGTTATTGTATTACCTGTGCATACCTCTTTAAAAGGATCATACTCATAGCCTTCAGTGCATCTCTGAAAACACAATGAAAACATAAAACACAGCATGAGAAACATGAGCTCTCTATTAAAATGACTTCAGGTGTAGAGCGCATTACAGCTTCATATCCCTCCACTGAATGATTAGAGTTATTTCAGCTACAACAGTCAGAAACGCATAAGAACACAACAGAATGCTAATCCATGCTAAAAACATGCTAACAACATGCTAATTCATACTACAAACTTATTAACAACTTGGTAAGTCATGTTAAATATATGCTACCAACATGTTTATTCATATTAGAATCATACTAACATGCTAATTCTTATTAGACACATGCTAACAACATGTTTATTCATACCAGAAAAATGCCATCAACATGCTAATAAACCACCAATTCCTATAAGAAACAAGGTAGCAACATGCTAATACATACTAGAATCATGCTAGCAACATGCTTATTCAAACTAGAAGCCTGCTAACAACATGTTTATTCTTGCTAGAAACATGCTAATCCATACTAGAAACATGCTAAAATAATTCTAGCAACATGACAATTCATGCTAAACTGATGCTAGCAACATGTTATTTAATGCTAGAATATTTATTGCTTATGCTTATTTATACTAGGAACATGTTAACATGCTAATTCATTTTAGAAAGATGCTAACAACATGTTAATTCATACTAGAAACATGCTAACAACATGTTCATTCATGCTAAAGTCCTGCTCCCAACATGTTAACTCATGTTAGAATCACCCAAACAACATGCTAATTTGTGCTAGAAACATGCTAACAACACGTAATTGAGGCTAACAACATGCTAAATCATGCTAAAGTTATGCCACCAACATGCTTATTTATACAAGATACATGCTAACAACACAATAATTCATTCTAGAAATTTACTAATAACATGGCAAGTAGTAATTCAGTAATTCATACCAGAAACATGCCATCAACATGCTAATAACCCACTAATTCTTAGCAGAAACATGGTAGCTACATGGTAAAAGATACTAGAATCATGCTAGCAACATGCTAATTCATGCTACCATCATGCAAATTCATACAATAATCATGTTACATTATGATGAATCATACGCAAAACATGCTAACAACATGCTAATTCATACTAAGAACCTGCTACCAACATGCTAATTTACGCTAAAGTCATGCTACCAACAGAAACATGCTAACATGCTCATTTATACTAGAAACATGTTAACATGCTAATTCATACTGGAAACATATTAGTTCTTAGTAGAAACAAGGCAATGGCATGCTAATCCATAATGGAATAATGACAAAAACATGCTAACTCATACTAGCAACCTGCTAACAACATGCTAAAGTCATCCTCTCAACATGTAAACTCATGCTAGACTTATGCTAACAACATGCTAATTCATGCAAGAAACATGCTAACATGCTAATCCATACTAAAAATATGCTAAATTTATTCTAGCAACATGACAATTCATGCTGAACCGATGCTGGTGACATGCTATTTAATGCTAAAAACATGCTGCCAAATGCTAATAAGATGGCTTTCTCAAGTCTTTAAACTTCAATATCTAGTAATAGAATAAAGCACATCTGTATAACAGCCTCCGCTTCGCATCATGTGCACTACACTCTAATGACTCAACAGCCAGTTAGTCCTGACACTCAGTAAGCAGTACAGGGATGTGTGTGGATGTTCTTACCGTGTAGGACACAGACTCCTCGGCTTCTTGAGAAAGCACACAGGCCAGCGCTGCCATCATCAGGCTGACGGTCCACATCTCTGCAGGAGTTAAAGAGCTGTAAACAACACCTCACACCTGTAGTTACATCACTGAGAACATGTGGAAACACTTCATCCTGCTGTCATTGGCACAGCTCCAGCATACTTCTGCACCAGAGCAGAAACAACTACCATAATCATAATAATAATAATCCACTTTATTTTATATAACGACTTTAGAAGCAGCATGTGAAAGCACTTTACAGACAGCTGAAGTCATCATTATTTCAGTTCTTTTAAAAATATTTCTCATGTAATATGATTGATCGCGGCTGGTCTCTCATCAGTTATCAGTAATAATCCAATCAGATTGATTCAAGACTGCAATAAACAGACCAATTTTGCTCTACTGCTTTAACTTCATTGTGGAAGAATCCCCCCTTCCACCCCATCTCCTCCTTTTCCTCCTTTACCAGGGGGAGCTCTTGAGACCTACCTTATCTTGGAGCCCCTTTAGATGCTTATTGACAAGGCGGGAGTCCTGTGCTCAATTACCTCCGAGCTCAGGGTTCTCTTCCGGGACAGCATGCCAAACCTGCAGGGCTTAATTTGTGAATTGTGAGGTCCCGGGGTAACGCATCCGGCATGTTACCCGAGGATGTAGAGGTGTCATGCACGAAAGTTGAAGGGGGGGCCTGCTAGGACTGGGGTGAGTTGGTTGTCACGGACGAAAGTGAAGAGGGTTGGGGAGTTGTGGAAAAAAGTGAAAGCGAATAGCTGATGGGAGAGGAGAGCGGTTAAGTAGGGGGATCAGTAAAATTATTAAATTAATTGATGACAAATTAAGCCCTGCAAACCTGCTATTAGCGTCAAGCAATATCTAAGAATTTCTATTGAAATGTTCTTTCTCTGTTAAACCACACTTCAGAGATGTTTAATAAATAATTGACTTCAGCTGACTCCATATAAAATGTAATAACCATACAAAAACAGCCAAGAAATCAAAAACAACAAAATATTGGGAACCACATTTAACAAAATTCACATATTAGTTTAAAGTGATGGTGTGTAAACACTGCATTCTGAATCTGAACATCAGAGGGAAGAGAAGGAGTTTAGATTTACATATATTTACACATACATTACAGAATTTAGCCTACTACAGAAATATATAGTGAACACTGCAGAGTTTTTGAACCATACTAAAGTATGGCAGATTCTACAGTCGTCATGGCAACACAACAACTATAGTAATTGATCCATTGTGGTGATTCTACAGTTGCTATGGTAACACAACAATTATAGTAATTGATCTGTTGTGGTGATTCTACAGTTGCTATGGTAACACAACAACTATCGTAATTGATCTGTTGTGGTGATTCTACAGTTGCTATGGTAACACGACAACTACACTGACTGATCCGTTGTGGTGATTCTACAGTTGTTATGGTAACACAATAACTACAGTAGTTGATCTGTTGTGATTTTACAGTTGCTATGGTAACACGACAACTACAGTAATTGATCTGTTGTGGTGATTCTACAGTTGCTATGGTAACACAACAACTATCGTAATTGATCTGTTGTGGTGATTCTACAGTTGCTATGGTAACACAATAACTACAGTAGTTGATCTGTTGTGATTTTACAGTTGCTATGGTAACACGACAACTACAGTAATTGATCTGTTGTGGTGATTCTACAGTTGCTAAGGTAACAAAACTGAACTAATGTAAACAAATGACTCTGTACTGTAGTTTTCTACAGCTATAGGGTACATTACACTACAATACAACACAGTTTACTGTAGTAAAACCAAAGTATACAACAGCATTTATTACAGTCGATCACGTCACTATAGTCAACACTACAGTATGCTGGAGCGTTCATTAACAACGACCTGCAGATATATTCAATATAATACACTTTACAATTACTACAGTATTAACTTTAAACCGTGTTGGGTAAACAATGCAAATACATACTAAAAGTATATTATTACTTTATTATTAATACAAATATATATCAAAAGTAATATATTACAATCTTCTAATAAATCTTATTTTTTTAAATGCAAAAATAGCATTACACTTACTGTAAGCTAGTTCACTTTCCTTTAAAGCAACACATTTAGCTACTTTAAAAGGTGATTTTATATTATAATACATCACTTTTGTCCCAACACTGATGATGAATTATATCTGTCTTTCTTTTGTGCATGACAAATCAGATATTGTAATAAATGTTGTTTGTATCCTGAAAATGAACGTCAGTTTTACTCAGGGTCAAAATGTACCACACATTCAAGACAATGAACAGTCATTAAACTAAACTAAACAGCTTTTAAACGAAATGACAGAAGCTTTAAAAGCAGCTGTAATAGATCATGCAGATGAGCAAGCTTTCTGACCGTTTCTGTTTCTAATCTACTCAAAACACACTCAAAGCTCATCAATCCGACTTTACTGAAGGTTATTATTCTAAATGACGATACCTGCTGTGCTGAAGATCTGCGGCGGTGTGTGTGTGTGGAGGAGCTGCTGATCGGATGAAGCTGTGTGTGTGTGTGTGTGTGTATGTGTGTGTGTTCGGGAATGTGAGCAGGTTGTTTCTCGCTGCTGGAGGAAGGCTCTCGGATTACATAAACTATTAATACAACTGCAAATCATTGTTTAAATAATAAACGATCAATTAATTGTGTTAATTTTAATCCATGCAGCGGCCTCAGTGGAAGTTCTGACGGCGGGAAATTTGAATCACGTGACCCAAATCGTCAAACGCCAGACTTGTATCTAAGAATCCGCCATTTCTGAATGTATTCTTAACATGAAGGGACATATATAGACAGGTTACGAACAATTTAGCAAACATTTATAATTGTTTAGTGGTTGAAATGCTGGTATCTAAAAAAATCTCATTATTTAGCTATAATGTACTTATAAAAACTTGTTTTGACTGTTTACTGCCAACTACTGACAGGAAAACAGTTTAACCCATCTAAGCTGGTTGGTTGGTTTTAGCTGGTCAACTGGCCTGGTTTTAGAGGGGTTTTGGCCATTTCCAGCCTGGTTTTAGCTGATCAGGCTGGAAAATGGCCAGCTAAAACCAGCTTGACCCGCCTGGTTTAAGCTGGACATAGCTGGTTTTGACTGGTCTCCCAGCCTGGCTAGGCTGGTCCAGCTGGTTTTAGCTGGTCATCTTCCAGATTGATCAACTTAGACCGGTGAACCGGACCAGAGTTCGCATGAGCCGTACCCCAGACTGGGACTCGAGTACAATTCACGGGTGCGCACAAGAGTTCAGAAGACACCTTCACACAAACTAAATGTAATGTTTTTTTCAAGTTTTGGCTCGTGTTTTTAATGAATCATGCTTTGTTTGTTAGCACCTGGAATACCACTTTGTTTTAATTAAAAAAAAACTGACTTGGATCCTTTACCATTGTGACTGGTCCCAACCCAAAATACAAATGAAGTCAGAGTTTTTCCATCAATTTCTGTTAAACAGGGATTATCTTTCAGCACATTTCTAATCATAACAGTGTGAATAACTCATCTCTAATAACTGATTTATTTCCTCTTCTCCATGATGACAGCACATAATATTAGACTAGATATTCTTCAAGACACTAGTGTTCAGCTTACAGTGACATGTAAAGGCTTCACTAGGGTAATTAGGGTAAAGTTAGGGTAATTAGGCAAGTCATTGTATAACAGTGGTTTATTCTGGAGACAATCAACACTAATATTGCTGAAGGGGTGAATAATATTGACCTTAACATGGCTTTAACACTATTAAAAACTGCTTTTATTCTAGCTCAAATAAAACAAATAAGACTTTCTCCAGAAGAACCGATATTAGAGGAAACACTGTGAACAACTCCTCAATCTGTTCAGCAGTATTCGGGAAATTTGTGGGTGAATAATCTTGTCTTCATCTGTACAGTATGTGAGTTGCAGTGACATTTGTTAGTTATTTGTTTCTATTTGTCTCTTTAGCACTTGTTAGTTAAACTGTCACATTAATTCAGTCATAGATGAATCTGGAGTTCAGACTGGGTCAACACTCCTGAGAACAATCCACAAAACAGGCAGCGAATCCAACATGTAATCAATAATGAGCACAATCAGACACACAATAGCAGGAAAGAGAGGAAACGCAGCAGCTCGGCTGATGAGCGTTCACACACTCCAGCAGATCAACAGGACATGATGGAAATGTGGACGTGAGAACTGGGCTGCGTCTCAATCAGCTCCTGATGTCGGAGTGTACATGAGTTAGTGCACTATTAAGAAGTGTGACATGAGAACATCCTCATTATACATCCATCATCAAAACTGGTTATTAACGACAGCACTGCAAACAAAGTGCAAATATCAGCAACCACCAACTATTCCAGCATGTTTTACACAGTGGATACCCTTCCAGCTGCAACCCAGTACTGGGAAACACCCATTCACACACACACTCATACACTACGTCCAATTTAGTTGATCAGTTCCCCTATAGCGCATGTGTTTGGACTGTGGGGGAAACCGGAGCACCCGGAGGAAACCCACACCAACACGGGCGTGGGTTATATTAAAAGGGTTATTAAAATACTGATCGGCACTTTGTGTGTTTGATGAAAGACAGACATCAAATCCAACAGTCATATAATCCATTTATTCTGTTCGAATGACAGCCAAATATACAATCCAGTTATTAAAAGCTCAAACGAGATGTCAAAACAACACCATAAAGCTGCTTGAGCAACTAAAACACACATAACACACTCACAGACCACATTTAAAAGAGACAGTTCACACAAACATGTCATCATTTATACACTATTCACAAAAGAAGATACTTAGAAAAATGTTGGAAACCTGTAACCATTGACTTTCATAGTCTGTAAAAAAGCACACCAATATTAGATTAGCGCTTATCAGCATTCTTCAAAGTATCTTCTGTTGTGTTTAACAGAAAAAAGGAAACTTTAATGTCAATCGTGAGTCTTTTTTGGGTGAACTGTCCCCTTTACAGACTCAGCAGTTTTAAAACGACGATCAGCAGAGTGATAAATACGATAACAAGCCTTCAATTACAATCAGACAGAAAGAGAATACAAAAATACACCAGCATGGTTTAAAAAAAGAAACAGACGGGATTGAGGAAATATTCAGGTCAGCGTCCATTTATCATTTCACCAGCTTTAAAACACCTTCGTCACTGGGACCTGTTTAAAGTGCATTTCAGAAGTCCAACCCAGTGATGCTCTTAAAGGGTCAGTTCCCACATGAAGGAAGATTCTGTCATTAATCCCTCATCTTCATGCTGCTTCAATCCTCTGAGACATCCTCTAAGACACAAATGAGGATATTTTAGATGAAATCCTGGAGCTCTCTCATCCTCCATAGACAGCACGGCTCCTGAGATGCTCAAAGACCGAGAGCATTGATAATCATTCAGTGAGTCTTCAGTGTTCAGCTGTGATCATATCAAGCTACAACACAACATCTGTGCTCTAAACAATTTGTTCTCTTGTCTTATGGGTCACGTGATTATGTGTTGCGACATGTAACTTTATAATATGCCAATATTATAGACATATCACTATAATATTAAATAACATCTACATACTATTATAGGATTAAATAATATTAAGTTTATATAATTTAAACATGTCTGCAGATGTCCACACAGAAGACTTTTAATCCCACTTTATTTATTTAAAGCAGGATATCACACATCACAAAAAATGCTTTTCTATTTAGAGTTTAGTCCTGTTTCTCATCCAAATATCTAAAAACTCTTAAATCAAGAAGCGTTTTCTAGAAAAGCACAACATGAAATAATGAGTCAAAATTTTGTTTTGTTTTTTCTTAAAACAAGCAAAATAATCTGTCAATGGGGTAAACAGAATAATCTAGCGTTCACTTTCAAATAATATTCTTTTATTTCTTCCCCCATTTTCAGATCATTTTGCTTATTTTAAGAAAAAACTTGCTTAATATTGCACTTATCTAGACAATGCTTCTTGATTTAAGAGTTCTTAGATAATTGCATTAGAAACAAGACAAATATAAGCAGTGTATAGACACAATTAACATACATCAGCATACAAACACGCTTACCTGCTGCTGAAGAGGAGAGAGTGCCGAGTACAGTCATTATTTTCTGGGGTGTTTGTGGATAAAACTACACTAATAGCTTCATAACATTATGAAAGTACCACTGAAGATGCATGAAGAGTCTCTCGAGACACAGTGCTGTCTATGGAGGAGGAGAGAGCTCCAGGATCTCATCTAAAATGTCTGCATTTGAGTCCTGAAGATGAACCAAAGGCTTAAAGGATCGAAACTACATGAGGGAGAGGAATCAATGGCAGATATTCAATTTCTGAGGGAGCTACACTACAAAAAAGGCTTTCCTTAAGAGCTTTTGTTTAATTTCTAGTCAAAATACCAAAGAATTCTTCAATCAAGAAGCATTTTCTAGACAAATAAAAAAGTATTGTTCTATTTTCAGAAATAATAGAGTGAAAAAGATCTTATATAGCTTTAAAATAAGCTAAATAATCTGCCAATGGGGTAAATTAAATAACCTTATGTCAAAAGGAAAAACTAAATTATTCTGCTCACCCCATTGTCAGATTATTCTGCTTGTTTTAAGGGAAACCCTCCTCATTTTGACTCATCATTGCTGAAAGCAACACTATATTATTGTGCTCGTCTAGAAAATACTACTTGATATCAGAGTTTGTAGACATTTGGACTAGAAACTAGACTAAAGAAGCATTATTCTGAGTGTGACCCAGCTGTAATCTCAGTGTTTCTCTCCATCTAGAAGAAGCTGGTCTTGAGTTTGATGGTTGGCGCGGCGGGTGCAGCGGGCAGGGTTTGTCTGGCGGTGCTCTTGGCTCTGCTGTGGGCTTGTTTGGACCTGATGGCCGCCTCCAGACGGGTCTTGAGCTCCGGAGCGGCTCCGATCACGGTCTTGAAGGCGGCGGGGTAAAGCGGGCCGGTGTGCATCAGGCTCTGGAGGGCGAAATCATGCAGACCTTTAGAGCTGCTGGAGGAGGAGCTGAAGCTGGAGTCATCTAGCAGATAAGAGACCAGCGTGGGGACCAGCAGAGCCAACAGCTGAACACCTGCGACACACACACACACACACACACACACAGACACACATTATTATAATGCTGCCTTTTTAAAGGTGACCTATTCTGCATCTTCTCACAAGCTGTAAATGCGTCTCTGCTGTCTCTCTAGAGTGTGTGTGTGTGTGTGTGTGTGAGTTTGAGCTGAGAACAGCACACAGATCATGTCCTCCAGCTCTCTGAAACTGACCCTTTCAGGCTTTGATCCTAACTGTGGTGTTTGGTGACCGTCGCTTTAAATGCAAATGAGATTGTGCTCTTTTCAGAAGAGGGCGGAGCTACAGACAGATGTGAAACAGCAGTGTGTGTGTGTTGTGAGTGCAGGTCAGGTGTGTGTGTGCTTCAGTGTGAGTGTGTGTTGATGCTTCTGTCAGTCTATATGTCTCCTGTCTCTGTTCATCATCACCTCCACATCTATAATCCTCTTAGTCTATGCTGACATCATCTTCAGCAGCTCAAACACTCTAATGGCTAATGGACAGACGGCTGCTTCTCACTCAGGCCTGCTGGACATGCTAATGAGATGGAGACTAGTGGGCGGGACTTTCCCCCTTTCCCAGAATGTCAATCAAAGTGTTTCTGCGTCATCTCTGTGTGATGGATCTGTGTAATGTTGCTCACGGTTGTGTTCCTCCGCCATGTTCACGAGTGTCTCCATCACGCGGACCCGCTCCTGCACGGCCTGCAGCTCCGCAGCGTTACACACACGCCGGCGCTCCACACTCTTCAGCTGCTCCACCAGCAGCGGCGCCAGCGTGTGGATGAAGGGGACGGAGAGACTGCGGGACGGCTGCTGGAGGATGGAGAGCAGCAGCTGACAGCAGCGCGCCTGAGTCTGCACACACACACACACACACACACACACACACACACACCAAGGTTATAATAGTTTTAGTTTTTGTTTGGTTTTGACTTTTTGTTTTCATATTCAGGCAGTTTTAATCAGTTTATAGAGGCAGACTCGCTAGTTTTATTCCTTTATATATTTTGAAATGGCTTAGTTTTAGTTTAGTTTTTATTCTATTCAGCGTTAGTTTTAGTTTTTTATTGTTGTAAATGAGAATATTTGTGAGGTGCAAGATTCAAAATCATCAGAATAAATGTTGTATAATAAAATATCAACCACACATTTTATTAAATGTATTCAGAGGACACATGAACACCATCATCTACCATCTACCCATCCTCAAACTCAAAACGTGAACCAGATCTTATCTGACGATCCTCCCTTCTTAGGACTCAACATGTCAGAAATATGCAGTCAGCAATCCTAATTTCAGTCAGTAAACATCACCATGAGCTGAAAATAGTCTCACTATTATGTTTTACAGCCCAACTGAAGCAGGATTCACTTATTTAAACTCCATTACGGTTTTCTGTGATGAATTAAACTTCCGTTTGGCCAGATCCTCTCATTAAGCCCTCGGTTTACCAGCGCTGCAGTTGCTCTGGTTTAGTTCAGTCGCAGCAGGCTGTCATGTGCTGTTTGTGTTCGGTTGACTGAATCATGCATGCGCAGTATTATCAGTTCACCACTTCTCAAATCTGATTGTACTGTTCTAATAACTGAATAACTCAGTATATATTGGTTTATTTTCAGTCAGAGGGGGGATCAGGCTGTTCAAAAGTAAGTCTTTGTGGATGAGAGTGCTGACCGGAGATGCAAATCGATTTCAAATGATTGTTTGATTTGGTAAACTAATTCAACTGGTTCACTTAGAAGATCTGATTAAAGAACGACGTATAATACAGAAATAAACCCATTATTGGGCACAAATATGTTAAAGTAATCAGTTTAAGTATTTAATGCTGTCAGCGTGCTGCTGTCATGTCCACTCGTTGTTTTTGTCGCGGGAGCAACCGTGAGGATGACTGGAGGAGGACCGGCTTGATCTGGCCAATGGCATTACTAATGCTCATGTATTAAAATACATTTACAAAGATGAAAACAAAGAAGGTTTTAGCTATAATGTTAGTTGAACACAATACAGTTTCAGTCAGGTCTGGTTTATTCAAAAACTCTCATATTTATTTTTATTCAAGTTAACGACAAAGTTTTTAAATTTTAGTTTTCATTTTCGTTAACTATTACAACCTTGACACGCCTTTAGTTTCCATCCAGAATTTGAGTGTGAGTGCAGTGTTTTGATGTCTGTGCAGCGCTACTGAAGTATTATTTAATCTGAGTGAGTTGATCAGGACCGGTTCTTGTTTCATTCAGTTTTAGTTTATCTTGAATAGTGAAATGACAGAAGGAGGTGTGTGAATGAAGCACGGCTCACCCAGGGGTCAGCAGAGTTGAGAGCGTGTGTGAAGCGCTCGATGCAGCCCTTCTGCAGGACACACACACTCATCAGGTCACCACTGGCCGACAGCAGGAACAGGGTGATGGCGGCCAGAAAACTGACCTCATCTACTGAGTCTGCACCACACAGAGAGAGAGAGAGAGATTAAATACGCCGTTCTGCACCATCTGGCAACCTGGGGGATTAAATATAATTGGCTAAACTGACAGTGGGCGGAGCTACAGATCAAAACAAAGACAGACATTCTGACACTGAACACACACTCAAAGCAGAAGAACTGACAGTAGCAGTGTTTCTCAGATAAACTGTTCACTTAGCATGTGATTGCTTTTGCATTATTTCACATCTGTTATTTTCATTGGACCACTTAGAGTGCTTTCACACCTACACTTTTGTTTGGTCTCATTTGCCCAGTTAGCGCGGTTCGTTTGGCATATGTGAACAGGGCAATCGCGTTCTGTTCCGCGCCAAAGTAATCGCTCCGAGATCGCTTGAATGAGGTGGTCTCGGCTCGATTGAAACGAACCCTGGAGCGGTTTGATTGCAGTGAGAAAGCGATCCGATCCGAGCGCGGTTATATCACAGTGTTTATGGATATGTAATAGGCTAACGGCTATATGAAGAGAGAATTATGAGTAGGGCGGGAAGTTTCGCGAGTCTCCGGATGCCCGCAAACGAGTGATGATCTCCCGGTAATCTCGCGTCTCCCTCCCGGTCCTCAAATAGGCATCGTCGCGCACCCTTCTCACCCCTCCCCACCGTGTCTCTCCTCAGACACGTCACGCGCACACCCTGTCAAACACCACCAAACCACCACCTCTCCTGACAGCTGAGCGGGACGCTGCAAAATAAACCCTGACACTCTGACCAATGAGAGGAGAGTTTACTCGCACGGGACTTGTTTTAGCTCTTTTGGTCCGATTAGAAACTTTGCCGTGTGAAAGCGAACCGCTCCAAGAGCAAAGAGCAACACTGTAACAATTGTAATCTCTGTTTCAGAACAACTGAATCCATTCACAGGTGTGAAAGCAGCCTTAATGACCAGAGACAGGTCTCATGACCCTAAGGTTAACTTCACACCTTTCTCTAATTTTCAGGAGGTAAAATATTGACCCTCAAGCATGACCAAATGACCAGAGAAGGCTCTGATGACCTTAAGGTTAACTTTCTAAAACTGCAGGAGGTGGAATATTGACTCTGGATCATCATGCTGACTCTACAAACATTAAATTTGTGCTTTGCAATCAGAAATAATGTGCACCTCGCTGAGAGAGAAGGTGGGCCTGACAGCCTAATAGCACGACCTTTGGCCAGCACCCAAATGTTGACTATAAAGGTGAGGCTTTCCTGCTGTAACACTGGAAGCTCAGCTGTGGGATGAGTGCACATCGCCTGGCATTCTCGGACACACGTGCTGGTTTTCTATCGTGACTGCAACAGGCTCCCCAGTGCTTGAAGAGCAAAATGATGGCACGTCTCTGAGGTTGTATATGCTTATATCAAATCGCTTGCGGCTTCATTATCTGTCTTTTATTCACGTAATACTCATCCTTATGTCGCATTATAAGCCTTTTATGCAGTTTTGTTGTATCTTGATTAATGATGTTCATGAGTATGATTCATGATTACACTGCAAAAAATGCTTTTCTTGCTTAGATTTTTGTCTTGTT